>NW_009226437.1:0-79521 GCF_000690835.1 Fulmarus glacialis | reverse complement strand
TGCTGAACCAGCCAGGACTTGGCTTCGTTGTTTGGAAGGAAGGTCTCAGAGTGTTTTCATGGCTGTGCCTGGGCAGATTTAAAGGGCATTGCACCACCTGAGTCTATCCAAATGCAAATGTGCTGCTGTATATGGAGGACTAGGCTACACTGGAAACCAGATTTCTTACCAAGAGGAAAGCATGCTTGTGGTTGTCGTCTCTGGATGTTGTTCTTGGTATATCTCATTCATCCAGTATTCCCATAGCTGCCAACTTGGGGATTCAACCATGCTGATGAACTCCCTTCCCAAACATTTTTGGGTTTTGAAGAAAAAAATGAAAGCAAATGAAAGGTGACTTCATAACTACCTTAAAATAGGAGGAATGGATAGCAATTCCTTAGGCTCATAAATATGGGCTAGTACGTGCTGAAAGTAATTGTTATCATCATATCTGGTTAAAATTAGTCATGAGCAAGTTAAAACTAAGCATTACGTCCAGGTTCATTGCTGAAATGCTCTTGCTACTGTGTAAAGTGCAGAATAAAATAGCAAGAATAGGATAAAACTCTCCCAGTGGTTTGTTTGGGTTTTTTTTTTTTTTGATCAATGCTAACAGAGCAGGGAATTTCACACTCAGACATCAGTAAAGGTCAGTGAAACTTCAGCTTCTGGTCTCAGCCAAAAGTAGGAAAAACAAAATGAAGATTTTCAAATCTCAACATGCTAATGACACTTGGGCTGTTGAGGCCATCTATTACTGTCTCTGTGATCTGTGCCTTTGTGCTTTAAATTGTTTTCCAGAAGTTTAAGAGCTCAGTCCTTTGGGTACCAGTTGCAAAAGAAAGAACCCAATCATTAGAGAACAGGAAGAAGACTAACTTTTTCTTGCTGGTCCAAGCTGTCCCACCTGTGTTCTTTGTGATCTTCAACAAACGACTAAGACTTAAGATTTTAGTTGTCATGTACTTCTGTGTTCATGAGTTTCCTGTGCAGCACTGAGCTATGCACAAGCTATGGGACATTTGCTCTCGCGTCCTCTGACAGGAGAGTCACCTAAGTACACCTAAGGCTGAACACACTTTTTAAAATGGAGACTATAAAGTGTCTCTCTCTGCCGAAGTTTTACTAACTTAAAAGAGGCACAATTATACCTTACCTCTGCACCAGAAAGGGGAGTTACAAAGCTTGATTCTGCAGTGTTTTGAATAGGATCCTTGAAAAGTCTCTGGATTTTGAATGAAAATTACTATAGGAGCTTTTCTAAATACTTTTGCTGTAAAAGAGTGATTTGCACATAATCAAAGCCTCTTAAATACATAGACAGGCTGCCATAAGAAGACTCCTTTAACATACTAGTTTCATACCCTGTTCAGTAATGGACAAGCCAAACCCCCAAATTATGAATCCAGTGTAACAGAGACTCTGCTAATTATGTATGGGTGCATGTTAGTGGGGATTAAAAAAAAACAAAATTCCACCACAAACATGATCCCCCGATGTCCTCTCCTGACAGAAAGTTTTGTCCTAAATGAGGAATGTGTCCCCAGCTTATTTAATGACTCCTACAGAACCAAGGAAAATTTTGAGGTTTTGTGATAAGTTTCCTCCTGGTGTTCCCCCCACCGAAAACCAGTGTTTGGTGCCAGTTGGCACCAGTTTTTTCTCTGGTGTCACCCTGCAATTTCACCAGCTACAATTCTGTCAAAATGGAAGCACACAGGGTAGACACTGTACTGAGTCAGGGTAAAAAAGGGTCAGAGAAAGGCAGATAAAACCTCCTTCTTAACATGCCCAAGGAAAACTGAGACCCCTTGGGAAAGACTTTCACATCTCTGGATGCTGTCTGTGACACTCTGGTTGTGGCAAAGGTCTTCTCTTCTGAGAGACAAACTCATGAACCCACTCAGAGCCCAGCAAGTAAAGCAACATCCAGTGCAAAAACGGTCAGTGTGATGGATAATTTCAGAGTGGTGGTAAAGCTATTGGTTTTGAAGCTAGTAATTTGAAGTTGTACATTGCGATTATATAAGTGAGAAAAATGTTATTCTTTATTTTCAAAAATAATCTTTTGATACATGGGGTTGGTGTAGTCCTAAATCTCCATGAATGTAGTTGTAATTCCTGTTTAATAAAACTCCAGAGGTGATCTCTTTTTATCAGCCTATCATCTGTAATTAAGGCATTTAATATTCAAACCCTTTGATGTCATGTCATCTTTGAAACATAAATAAGAAGTTTGTCTCCATCTCAGAAATTAAGATAAATGAGTTGGAAGGGCAAGTCCCCAAAGATACTTTTAAAAGCTATTTGGATATTTTAATAGCTACCAAAAAATAACACAATAATATTTTAAAAAGACATTGGTAGAAAGCTTAAAACAGCGTCTTATGGGAAGTGAAAAATACAACTTACATCTCAGCAGAGAAACCTGGACATAATCAGATTTACTACTGTTTTTTGTTGGGTATTTTGGTCCAGGTGATTTGTTTGTAGTGAGAATCTCAAAGAACTGAAATTAATTCCCAGTCACCCTCCCTATTGCTATCAGATAGAAAAGCAAGTCCTGGCACTCCATGAAGCTGTGCCGAGGGCCTGATGCACCGAGATATGGAGGACACCTCCTGTTACACATCCTTCTCTGCCCCTTCTCTTATATTTAATAAGAAAATCAATGGGAATGTGGCAACCATCTGGTGGGGCATCTGCCCCATATGCTGGGTTTGGATGAAGCTCCAAATGGGATGTCTGCAAAAAAAGGGACTCTCTCTGACCAGACTTGGGCAAAGCAAGGGGCTAGGTATGAGGTCAGCCTGTCACGTAACCTGTGGGGAGCAGTGCATTGGGGAATGCCCTCCTCAACCCCTTTTCTCTTCTCACCTCCACACCGGTGGAGTAAGTCTCACCTAGGTCAAACTGGAAATCTCTATCAGAAGACCTGGGGCTCCAGACCTCAGTCTACTTCCTAATCTTATGGCTTAGCCACACGATTATCCTTCACCCACACTCAAAGGCACAAAAGGATGTGCAATTTTTTTCTGCCATCACTCTTCCCTTCAAACTTGTCAGAAATCTCTCGCTTGTTCTTCTGGCGTGAGGCCCACTTCCACTCTCTTTATCCCTCTGCCGGTATCCCTGGACCTCAGCCAGCTTAGATGTGAGCTCTCCTTCTGTCTGCTTATAATTAGAATGTGCACACATTGAAGTTTGTTTTGCTTCCAAGGTCTTATTGGTGGGTTAGAGGGAGCAGTATGTAGGCAGGGAATCACACAAATCCTGTTATTTGTAGGTTCAGAGTGGTGCATAGGGAGAAGATACAGAAATCCCATTAGTCATTAATATTATTTTAGGGCAGATTCTTTAGGCAAGGCTTAGAAAATCTCTTCCTGGCTGCCTGCTCTGATGATATCTAGGTCTTCCTTTGCCCCACTGCTCCATGCCCAGTCAGACTGTATGAGTGTCCCAGCACATTGGATTACCACCTCTCCTCCTCTTCCTCCATTGCAGCACAGACTTCCTTTTATTTATGTTTTGAATCATGCAGAATTCATTCAGGCTGGCGCAAATTTGCCACCATCGTTATTTACTGTGAGAGCTTCAGAGAGAAACTGAAGCAGCAACGTTTGTGTTAAGGCCTTGCTTTGAGCTCTGCAGCAGGACAGCAGTCTGTACAGACCCTCTTTCAATCCTGATTGCTGGTTTCTGACTAACCAGCCCCAGGCTTTTAATTTCCAGATGGAGTAAACTGGTTCTTGGAGTTAAAGGTAAAAAAGCCAATATCCAGAACTTCTCCTCCTATGGGGATCTATCCTCTTTTGAATGTTTTAAAGTACTTAGCTAAATTTTTACATGACTATGCATTCCTCTCTTCTGAACACAAGCCAAAATGATTGATTTGAGTATTAATTAGCACTATTAATCACAGAAGACCAAAGCATGATCTCGCTGAAGTTCATAGAGAAGCTCTGAACAGTAAATATATGAGAAAGAACAGGTCAAGTGCCAAAGAGATGACTAGACCCTGCCCTGAAGTGATTATATTCCAAAGGCACAAGTGAAGAAAAACAAAGCCAGGCAAGACAGAACATATACAGAGTGGGAAGTGGGTATTCAGGCTTGAATGTTTCTTGAAATAGGTGGGGTCTCAATGGCAGCTTGCTAAAAACAGTGTGGGAGCTTAGCTCATGGTAGCGTTCTTTTTGGCAGGCCACGAGGTGGGGTTGTGAAAGGCTGCCAAGATGGGTGGATGAAGGAGACAGAAGTATTGGTGACTGATGCTTGGGCAAGATTGTAACCGAATGGCAGATATTCCATTTTCTCTAATCTCATCTTGACACCTGTGTCTTCCTGGGCTGGATTAATCACCACTTGTTGGATTAGGTAAAGCTGCCCAGTTACCTACAAGTCTGGTTTTAATATGGCAGCTTTGTCAGCTTTTCCTTGCCAGTTGTCTAAGGTAGTTTTGTTGGGCTGTAATTGATTGGACGAGCTCGTACCTCAGCATTTGCAGCCTTTTCTGTCTCGGCTGACGGCCCCTGGGACTTGGGCGGCTCGAGGGAACGCCTGGCGGAAAGCTCTACCAGTGACGGAGACTGCTCTGCTGCAAGTGATGTGTTTCACATTAAGCACCAGATGACTTTTCCATCTTTTTTAGTAGCTCCTCTAAACTGGAGATTAAAATCCCAAAATACACAACTCCAGAGCCCCATCTCAACAGACCCACCAAGCTCAAGAAACCCACCCAGCTCAAAAAGGCATCCTGTACTGTAGAGAACAATGTGTGGGTGGCAATTGAGCTTACCAGTGTCTGCTCCGTTTGTTTAAACAATTGCTGCATGGCTGGTTTTTGAATTTACAAGTATTTAGGAAGTTTTGAGATTCCCAGACTGTAAATGCTGGTATCTATTCCACCCTCTGCAGACTTGAGCTAAGCTGTCATTTCACAGTGCACCTAATGATTCAGGTGAGGGAAATGGTTTCTGCTGTTGTTCTGCTCCTTTGCTGTTTTTTTCTGTGAGATGAAGAATCCTTTAGACATGGAGTCTTTCATGCTATGCTTCATCCACTTGAACCTTTCCTTCCCAGACTTAAGGCATATAAGAAAAAAAACAGATGTCTCAGGAAAAAAAAAAGCCCCCAAAACCCTAGCTTTACATGCACTTGGATCTTTCATTTTATAAAAACAGTCAAGCCACAACCACAAGATTTCACAGATAAGAGAAAAAATGTGGATTGTACTTAATTCAATATTATAAAGAAATGCTCTTATGGGGAGACGGCAAGCTGAGCCAAAGCCAGACCAAGACTGCTGACTGATCTGAAAAATGTGAATATTATTCACACTGGGACACCACATCTCATAATGCTCCATGTGTGCTATAGTATATAATTATGAAATGTTTGCATTAAGTAACTTGGGTGCCTAAATACAGATGTTCCTTATTGACATTAATTGGACTTGACATATCTTTGGCCTGCTTTATAACAGTCACCAAAGCATGCATTTCCACTTTACCGTACATATTCTAAAGGAGCTCTGTTCCATATCGAGCTTATTAACAGAGAAAAACATTAGTGCCTTAGCTATCTGTCATATATTTCAGGTAAAAATGCAATTGGTTTGCATTAGAGAGTGTAGTTGCTGGGGACTGACCACAAACATTAATTTCTGTTCTTTTTTGTTTTTATTTACAGTGAAATCTGTCCCCAAGACTTAGAAAGTTATTTTTTTCTTTCCAAAACTGTCAATGTATTGTGGTGCCATTTGCTCTGCTCTTCTTATTACCATGTCTCAAATGTCAAGTTTCTGAGAAAGAAAGAAAGAGAGAGAGAAAAAAATTGTTCTTTAGCTCCCATATAAAATATAAATGGCTTTTGCACTTGTTAGTTTAACTGTTCTACATTACTCTGCAGTGTGCCTCATTCCAGTATCTAGAGAGAAACCCTAAGTATTAAAGAAAAACAAGGGTACTCATATTGATGAACTTCACCTGGCCAGTTCAAAACAGGTTCTCCAAATGAGAACCCAAGAAGGCCTACAGTTTCCTTTGAGATAATCTGCTTTAGATGTATCATGCAGTTGAGATCTAGATCTCAGATTCTTCAGAATCCTTATGGAACCTCAGGTTTTAAGCAAACCTTTCCAAATAAGCTTCCTTGGAAATGAAAGATAGGCTTGTTTTTGACATTTTCATCTTAATTTGCCATGTTCAGCTGGGCTATTGATGAGTGGGAGGTGTTTAAGTGGATGTTCATGCTTTTAAGTGATGAATACAGAAATGAAAAGGCATTTGAAGTTTGGTCTAGAATTTAGACATGAAAATTTATTCTCCTGATATTTGGGAGAAACTTCTTATACATACTGTTCCAGGCAGTTCACGGACCAGGATAATTGCCTCTTTTGAAAGAAATTTATGTAAAATCCTAGAGAAGAATGGAAATGAAAGTACACAGAGCAGAGAGCCTGTGATTTCATTTGGTCAGATTCCTCCTTTTAAAAGAGGTGTACATCTTGCCTTTCTTGAACCAAATAGTGAAAATATGTATGTTTTCTGAGTCAAATTCAACTTTTGCAAAGCACATAAGTCTCGTCTAAAAGACAAATACCTGCCCTTTCCTGTAATATTGTAGGAGAACTTGTTGCATTACAGCAGCTCTTTCCTTCTAAAAAAAAGTTAAAAGTTATTCAGAGATTTTGTATAGGCTGAGGACTTTTGCCTTACTAAAGGAATAACATTGCTCTCTTTCGTAGCAAAATGCAACTTTCCATTCTAAAACTGCTTGAGAAAAAATTTTTTAAAAATTGCATTTTCTCTTTGATGCTGCCATTGCCAATTAACACAATTCCAAGAATCTTCTCCTTAGAATATATCTTTTGGTTTCCTCATAACAATTTAAGCAAGACAAGCATGAGATGAAAAGGGAGCTTCCCAAGTACATGCAAACACTTATAAAGGGAAAAGTCCCGTGGCAAATTTTCCGCAGCACAAGTCGTTGTTTTGAAATGTATTTCAAGACTAAGCATATCTGATCACATCCAAGGCAGGAATATTACTGTTTACAATGTCACTGTGAGCTGTGAAGAATACGGTCTTCAGATACAGCTAGAAATTGATGAAGGAGTACTAGCGTCTGAAAGGATCAGTGGATTGTTTTTGAAGTAAGAAAGATAAAAATGATGCAATATTAAGCAAAAAGCCATAGTCACTTCAAAATGCAGAAAAATAATCTGAGCAAACTCATATATGCTTGAAGCTGGGTGCTTTAACACCAAGGAGCTTTTTCACTTGTATTCGACTGGTGAGATGTTGCTTGTAGCTGAGTGTGACATGAGTAATAAAACATTCCTTTTCTTTTCTATAGGCCATGCCAAATGGACAATAAATACCTGACAAAATAATCTAGAGGTCATCAGAGGTCATTCCAGGAAGTTTTTGTCCAGGCACGTACATTATAATGAACTGATGATCTGCTGGGGTCTGTCATTTATGAATTTAAAAAAAAAAAAAACTTTTTATATTCAGCCTGGTTTTTAATTACAAAGTGACAATTCATAACTAGAAATATGCTAAACCTCAATGTCATTCAGCACCTCTCTTGTTCCCAACAAACTACTAAATGTCGAAGGCTCAGGTAAGCAAATGCTCTGCTCCAAGTTAATTCCAATTTTGTTTACTCAAGAGCTGGCCTTCTCAGCCCGTCTCTGTTAATGCCAACAGGGCAATTGCCTTATCTACAAAAGCAAATAGTTCCACAGGCTGTTGGCTTTTCAGCAGTATCTAGCTATATAGAAATACACCTTAATTTCTCCAAGGCTTTTTCCTCTCCTGGAAGCTATTTTTAATATTTTTACCTTGAAGATGGTAACCCCTAGCAAAACAAATGAACAAATTTTCTTTCTGAATGTCTTCATATAGAGTTTTAAAGAAGTACAGTTAAGATCTGAGAGAATACAGCCAGTAATACATTATGACAATAAAAGCACTGCTCCAGTGGACAATCCTGTTCATCTCTAACACCTACTGTGGACTCCAACTAGTCATTTTTATACAAGTCCCTGAAAGTGAAAAGGTTCTTTAAGGCCACAATGAACTACCAGCACATGAGCAAAACACTTCAACTCCATTATGCAAGGTTGCAGTAAACTTTAGTTTACTTCCAGCACTAGCATACCTTGTCAAGAAATATCAAACAAAGGAATTAGGAAACAAAATACAATCTTTGCCTTCCAATTCACTTATCCTTTCAAAGCACACACTGATACACCTCGCCCTCAGTTTTGCATACATTCTGGGAAAACACCAGCAAATTTGGGTAGAGCAGGCAGATTGCCCAGAATTCCTTCCAAGTTTGGAGAATGGGCCCAAAAGTCTTTAAGTAATGAATCACCTCAAATTCTCCGTAATGGCCCCAGCAGCAGCGCTCCTAAGCCAAGATGCAAGGTTCACCTCTCCTTGTCCTACAGGAGAGGCACAGACTTGCAACTCAGAGGTGCCAAGAATCAGGAAAATAATACACGTGAATTACAGCAAGATAAACTGGACCCATGGCTTTGAGAATGAAAACATATTGTAATTAAAAGATCAAAGGCAATCCAAATAAATCAACTCTGCTTCAAGGGCTAATGCCAGGAACAGGCTTCCCTTTCCATGATATCAGCAATCTTCTTGTACGTGCCCATCCTAAGCTGTCAGTGCCCTGCAGGACGTTATGACTCGGCCTCCATACCACGTGGTTGGGCAGCAGCGTGCAGAAGAAAGGAAATTTCCTGCTGTTAACCCAGCTCTAGCTCTTGATGGTATTTCAGTATTGCCAGTGGATTTTTTTTTCCCTTAGCCATACGTCTCGCTGAGCACCCCAGGCAACACATACCTGCAGGTGGGCAGGTGGGGATTTGTCAGAATGTAACAAAACACAAATAGCAAATTATGAGTGTTTAAGCCATGGAAGTCAAGTTATGACAGCCTGTTGCCAGGAGTATTTGTACCGGTGGGTGTGCTGCTCACTGTGCCCATTATATTCCTTCATGCATCTATTTTGATGAGAAAGATGGGCTTAAATATGGAAAGTGTCTATAAAGCAAATAAAACCACACAACTTTCAAACAGTATCACTGTGCTTCCTATGATCTCTTCTTTCAAAAGGTGATTTCCAAGGTAGACCTACATCTCTGATTTAATGTGTCAGACCAGACCTGTGCGCCAGAAGAAATGACCGGTGGTAGTACAGATAAGCTGAGATGATGCAGATCCTTTTTTGGAAACGTGCTTCGTGTGTGCCTTAATGCCCAGAGTTAGGGAGGGTGAAAAGTGTTTGGCTTTGGAAAAATTTGGGTTCAGCTAGTTACAAAATGCAGTAAGAAATGAGTTTATTGATTGTTTCTGTTACTCAGGAAACCCCTGGATGTATCCTGGGGATCTATCAGCAAACAAGTTACAACTCATTTAATGACATTGCCTTTCTTTATTGCCGATAAAACTGGGATCCGAGGGACTTGAGGAGGAAAGTAGCAAGTTGAGCTGGTGCTAAAATGGTGTAGATTTTGCAGGGCACCTTTCAACTCCACACACTATTAGGCCTTTGCTTTCAAAGCTACCTGTATTGTGCATTTATTATTATTACCATGCCACTGTTCTCAATACTGAACACCTTTTCCCTTTGCAAGTGCTCTGAGGCTCTTGAGAAACAATGGCAGTGCCAAGAAGGGACTGTTTCTATTTTGGAGAGAGCTTATACAGTGGAAATAGGGCCACTCACAGCTTGTCCATATATTGCTGGACAAGCCTAGTGACACTTTATTTCCTGAAGAGATGAATCAGTGCAGCTCTGCAACATTATAAATGAGGTCATGGCAGTCACCCAGAAGCTGCAATAAGCTCAGGATCTGAAATAAGGGCTTCTCATGCTCAGGAAATAGAAGAGGCAACCCACAAAGGTGTCTGTAGACAGACTCTCTACGGGACACCAGCTGGCATATGACTTGACCAAATTATTCATTTTTGGGGCTGCTGTGAGTGATTTACTGCAAACTAACAGGATCCTGGAGCTCATAATCACAACAAAAGGCAGGGGCACTTTGCACATGGCTAGAGGCAGCTGCTGTAGCAGGATTTTTGCAAGCAAAATAGAGGCTGTCATTAGGAGATGCAAGGTGTGACGCTGTCTCCACTGCTTGCTGTTACAGAGCTGCCTGCTGTGCTTCACATCATTGCCACTGGTCGCCTGCTCAGGCCCATGCAGTTGGCTGAAAAGACTCTTAAAATTGCTCAGACAGCGGAGACTGCTGCTTTGATCCTGAAACAGACAGTTCCCTTCAATCCTACAGCCATTTCTCTTCCAGTGTCAAGAAGGAAAGCAAGGTTGGAGCACCATTTCTTTTAAGGCAGCATAAGCTTTCAAAAAAAAAGGAAGATTGGGGCAGGAGAAGAGGCTTATTTTGTTAGTTGGAAGGAAAAGTCTGTGTCCTGGTTTCGGCTGGGATAGAGTTAATTTTTTTCCTAGTAGCCGGTATAGTGCTGTGTTTTGGATTTAGTATGAGAATAATGTTGATAACACACTGATGTTTTAATTGTTGCTAAGTAGTGCTTACACTAGTCAAGGACTTTTCAGCTTCTCATGCCCTGCCAGCGAGAAGCTGGGAGGGGGCACAGCCAGGACAGCTGCCCCAAACTGGCCAAAGGGATATTCCATACCGTATGACATCATGCTCAGTATACAAACTGGGCGGAGTTGGCCGGGGGGCGGCGACTGCTGCTCAGGAACTGGCTGGGCATTGGTCAGTGGGTGGTGAGAAATTGTATTGTGCATTACTTATTTTGTATATTCTTTTATCATTATTATTATTATTTTCCCTTTCTTTTCTACCCTCTTAAACGGTCTTTATCTCAACCCATAAATTTTACTCTATTTTCCCCATTTTCTCCCCCATTCCACTGTGGGGAGGAGTGAGCGAGTGGCTGTGTGGTGTTTAAGTGCCTGCCAGCTTAAACCACAACAGTCTGGGAGGCACTAATTTGAAAGGATATTGAAGAGACTTAGTGTCTGTCTCTTCCTGAATTTCAAAAAAGGAGTCCTTTGTTGAAGGAGGCAAAAAGCAATGGTCTTCCAGTTTGAGCTACATTTTACCTGCAGAAATGAGCCGTCTGAAAGGAATACAAGCCACTGCCTTGTTCGATGCAGTAGCCATTAAAGGATCCTGGGGAAGGCTGGTGCGGAGGTGGAAGGGAATGAGTATTATTATTTTTCTACGTTTTGACCCCATTAGACATTCCAGGCGCAGGTCAAGTGCAGCAGTTTATCTTCACCCCAGGGAGGAGTCTGATCTGTTGTCTTTGATCTATCCTGCGGTGATGAGTCTGATAATGTTTCCATCTGAGAGCACTAAAGCAAGTCAATAAATAGCAAAGCAAAAAATTCCACCGCTGCCATAAACCAGAATGGGAGAAGGGTCCCTATTGTGTGGGTTTTTTCCCTTAAAAAGCAGTGATGGGGGCATTAAATATGATTTCCACTTAAAAACTCTCTATCCAAATACTCTGTCTTTTAAGCGTCATTATACTTGATCAAAGGGGGTCCAAATAAGTACCATTAGTCAAGAGATCCTCATTTCCAAATGTTTCCTTGAACTTTCTGCTGTTTGCTGAAGTTTTAAACTCTCGAGCCAGGGTCTGCATGTCAAACTACAGAGTGACAAATGAAATCAAGAGTAAAAGGCTGTCTACAGACTGTATTCCTGATTTCAGTCTCAATTATAAACCACAAGCAATTCTATTTAATCCCTGAAGAAAGGAGATGCTTTTACTTGGGCTGCCACAGGAGCTGATCACAGACAAACTGTGGCTCCTAGAGTCTATGGTTGCCCCCATGCTAGGAGAAAAGGTGTTTGGACCAGCTCTTCTCACAGCAGGACAGCTGTGCTTGGCTGGCCAGGTCATTGAACAGAGAAGGCCAAGAATCAGCTCTTGAGGAACATAATTTACCCCAAACCGTAACACAGAGGTACGCAGCTCCCAGAGGACTGGCCACTTGGCTGACCCCTTGAGAAGAGGAAGAGCCAGACAAAAAGGTTGCTTCTCCCTCCCCACTGTTAATGTGGAGAAGATGATTAAATAGTTCTTTATATCTGCCCCTGCTCAGGCAAGAAGCCAGGATCAAATTGCGTCCTTCATGGGAGGAGAGTTAGACACAAACAGGATCTTACCAATGTGATAAAAGCACACTTAAAAATCCCAATCTGTGTTAAAAGTAACATCAGTTGAGACAAAATGTTCTTGCAAGAGTAGTTTCATTCCTCTAAAAGAAGTTTCTACTTCTGACTTCTTAGAATTGCTAACTTATCTAGAGCAATTTATGATTAATTTTATTTAAGATGTTTTCCAGCCTCTGGATGTCTTCAGGACTGTAACTGTTTCTTTGATCTACCTGAACCTCTCAACTCCCAATCCAGGATGAAAGATGAGCAGTTTTTACTAGTTGGAAAGTTCCATAGAAAAGGTTTAGAGTAGTTTATTTTTTAAAATTTTTGATTTTGACATTTCTAAATTAAAAGATTTAATTCAGTGAGGCCATGTACTAATCCATATCATGGGAGTCGTAGCCTGAGTGCCCAGCTGGGTTACTTGTCACGGTGAACTGGAGGAAGACTGTAGCACCTGACAGAAAATGCAGTACATATGGAGGAACATGACCAAGTGAGGACAATGAGTGTCCAAACCACATTCAGGTCCCATGAGGCAGCATGTCCATTCAAGCAAAACCTGGCTTTGCCTGCACAATAGCTCAGCTATCCAGAACTCCACAAATTTCTACTCCTCCCATCCATATTCAGTGGTTGTGGGATGCAAGCTTAGCATCTGAGCTGTGTTCCTTCACGATGACCAGGCCAGGAGATAAGAGTGGAGTTCACATACACTGGTCAGTGGAAAGCAGGCAGGACTTAAATTCTTCACAGGAGTATCTCCCAGTCATGTTTTGTTTGTGTGAAAACCAGGCAGTCAGGGACTGTTTCCACCATGACATTATAGTCATTAGCTTCATAGCCTTTCTTAATTAATCTACTTCTTGTTGCCTACAACATCTAAGCACATCTTGGGCAAGAGCTATTTATTAGATCTTTAGATCTCATTAGAGGAGAAAGCTGCCTTGTCTGGGTTTTGAATTTGTGATGGTGGAACATCCTAGGATTCATTCATGGCATTTTGTGATGGATAAGTTCTTTCCGATATCTCCAAAAAGCAAGGCAGACCAATAAGACAAGAAATTGCTTCAAGAATACAATCATAGACAAGAGAAGTAGGAGTAGCTCAGTTCCACCTGGTAAAAGCTTGCTGTATTAAATTACTCTTTTATAAAAAGCTGAACTTAATCTTTGTGAAAATGAGAATCCAAGAGAGAAAAAATTAAAACAAAGCTGGGGCAGCTACAGAAGCTCTTTCATCCTTACGGAGGTACACAAACCTCCAGCAATGGGCTGAACTCTCTCTAGGAAGACAAATAAAACCTCACATCAGCACATTTCAACAAAATGGTGCAAAATGGAATAACATCAATTTCCTATTACACAATTTCTTTCTCGCAGAACACTTAAAACTCATTTTTCCCTCCTTTTCTCCTGCAGTTCTGGACCTTGTGCAAAGGAAGCCTGGACATTATTACTATAAGTGTCTCCCTCAGGACTCAGACTTACAAATGTTCTCTGATCCCATGTAAACAGGATAATGTGTTGGGCTGTTTGTTTATGCCACACTGTAATTCACCCTTTGACATAAACCAGTTTCAAGTGATTTTTTTGCCCTCTCCTTGTCTGGGAATCAAATGTGACCTGCAGGTTTCCTGCATAATTAGATAACAGTAATAGCAGAATATTGGCCAGTAGCTGAATAGTTGTGCCAAGATCATGGTCTTGATGAAAAGGCAACAAGGACTACCAATACATGCAACTGCTGCCACAGAAGGTGAACCTTGTGGTGTCCTCCGGGTAAAAATAGGAATCAGCATTCATGTATCTCCAGCCAAAATGGCTATTGCAGCGGCTAAACCTCGCTGATGCTTCAAATAGCTGACTGTGTCCACTGCTGGTCAGGATCCTGTATCGTCCCTCTATCTTCTGCTGACACTGGCTGGTTTTCCTATAATTTCCTTCTTCTGCTACTACCCTTTAAGATGGCTCTGACTGTAAGGATGGTGGTTGGGTGGAAAAGGCAGAATTATGAGGCCCTTCTGAGTCAGCAAAGGCAACTCAGTGGTAAAAGAAATACTGAGAAGCAACAACTTGCTTACAAGGGCATTCCCACCTTACTTCTGGCAGAGCTATGCTGACATTGAAAACCGTGAGAATTTGTAGGGAGGGGAAAACTATGCAAATAATACCAAGTGGTAACTAATATATTCATGTTTTGGGAATATGGTGAATGTCTGGCTCTAAAACTGGGATTCACAAGGGAATGAAGAGACAGAAAACACCTACATGTCTAAAGAACCTGACAAGTACTCACTGAGCTTCTCAGGGATACCTAAGCAATTTGGACCTGTAACTCTCATGGATTTCAACATGCATCTAGGTTTCAACATGCATCTAAATGCATGTAAAGTTCCTCTCACAACTTTATCCAGCTGAAATTCAGATAATATAGATGAATAATTCACTTAGATTTTTGTTTTGCTCAGATCATGGAACAAACTGGTAGAATGCGTAATGAAGCACATTCTCTTTTCTATCCTGATAACTAAAGCACTAGAAGATGTTAACCAAGTATAAAATCTTTCTATTGCACCCTAGGTAGGCAGGAAAAGTTAATTTATCTGCACCCAGATCTCAGTGCTGATCTGTTCCCAATTAACAATGTATTTTAGGAGAAAAATGTGATTTTTTTTCCACCACCAGATTATTTCTGATTTTAACCATGCTGTACAATCATTCTCTGTTTCTTGGCAATATCTTTCTTTTTATTTCTCAAAAGAAAAGTAATGGACAGCTTAAAAACACATCAGTGAAGCAATGTTTATCCCAAGGGCATTATATTAACATTTCTTGGAGGACTAAGTGTTTGCAGTTCTCTGATAAACAGCCTTAGCCTTTCCCTTGGCAGTTAAAAAAATGGCAATAAAACTCTCTTTGGGCAATTGGTTGATAGGACCCAGAGCTCTTGCATTTACCAATGTAAGAGGCAGACAAACCTTAGGGAAAAGAGAGAGGTGATTTGTTAAAAAGGAGTCAATATTGCTATTGCAGCAGGCAGGAAGGGAATGGCGTGCTCCTCCTGGGCTCAGAAGAAAGGTGGAAATTTCTTAGCAGCTCTGAGTGATAGAGATTGTGAAAAGGTTGATCCAAGCCCTAGGTTTATCCTGGCCAGTTTGAAAACATTAACATTTTCCTAACTTTATCCATGAACTCAAATAAAAACCAACCCAGATCATTCCCAGGCAATGATTCTCAAGATTTCAGTCTGTAACCTTGAGAAGGATAAGCTCAGAGCACAGAGACAAACTTAGATCTAGTCTTCAGAGGAGAGGTCAGGCTGAAACCTTTCTCTACTTCATTTAACTAGATCTGAGTAGTATCTGAGTTCAAGAATCTTTTGCACTTTCTTTGATCTCAGAAGACCATTTTCAGGAGCTGCTGTATGAGCTGCTTTACGTTTTTTGACATAACTTTAATTGTACTGCTCAGCCGTCTGATGAATCCATGAAGAACTGAGATCAGTGAACAAACTACCACAGCCAAAGAAGCACCAAGAGACTCCCTCTGAAAATGCTGCTTGGTGGATTTCCCCACCGGAAGATCAGGTCTTCCTCCCTCCTAAACACTTGGGCTTGGATTAGAAAGTAAAACCATCAAGGTGAGCTTTTGTTCCTGCTGTAAATGGACCTGTCTGGCTTCCACCAGAAAAGGCAAAAGACCATGATATTTTAATCTTCTGGATATGCTATGGAGCAGTCGATGGCTATTAATTGTGTTTGTTCATATGGCCTTTCCTGCATGTGCTTCTGTAAACATATTCAGAGCTCATAAAATGTTAATTAGGAATAAAATAAAATAAATAAGGCAATAATCTGAACCTTCCGGTCCCTTTTGGCCCAGAGTACGTGCTTACTGTTAACTATTTCCAGGCCATTCAAAAACAAGTGAAAATTTACCAGAACAAGCGTCCTTATTCAAGCATTTTTTTACGATGCAATGAAAAGAGAAACACAGCCCAGTAAATCATATAATTAACACAAGCTTGGTGCTTGGCGTGTGAAATTAACCCAGGGAATAAACAAGTGGCTGGGTTAATCCCAGCAAAACTCCCGTTGTGCTCCGAGAAGCACTGGATGTGCAGGCACTGGGACGTTGCGTCTCCCGTACTGGGGCAGGGTAGTGTCCACCGTTCCCTCTGCAAAGTCATAGTGGCAGGGCCAGCTGAGCCACAAGTCCTGGAAGATTTTTGAGACATTTGTGGATGTCTGCTGTCTCGCTGTGATCGTGGCATCAGGATGTGGAGAGACAAGCTGGAGGGAGTCAAGGATTAAGGTGAATTGACATGGTCATGGGTGAGCACTGTGCAAAAACCTATATGAGATTACTTCTGTCCTGAAGAGTTTATGGTAGGAATAGACCCAAAAGAGTAAGTGGAAGAGAGGAAAGAGAATGAGGGAGGGATGGAGTGATGTGTCAAAGGTCATTGGTGAAACGAAGACGAGGACCTGGGCTTGTGAACCCTTGTCTGGTGTCCTGAGCTAAGCAGGTGACTTCATATTGCTCCTTTGGAGAGCACCAAACCTTCACAAAAAGCATAACTATGGTCACACACATACACACACACACACACACACAGTGAAGAGAGCTTCCCAGCATGTGAGCATCGGCTGCTTCTGAACAAAAATTAAAAATGCTTAGCACTTTAGTAATATAGGGCTGAAAACAAGAATAACCAAGTTAACATCAACTTTTAATGGGTATTTTATCAAGGTGTGTTCTTGATTTTGGTGAAATTCAGTTACAAAAGTGGAAAGAAATTTCTAGAACAGCTGGAGGAATTAATGTAAGTCAATGCTTTGCAGCTAGCCAAGCTAGAATATTTGTGAATCAGCATTCAAGTTTCTGCCTGAATATGACTGAAAATATACTGGTTTTATGGCCTGTTTTTTAACCCGTTCGTACTGTAAGGAAAGGCCCACCTCTTACTGGCAATGTTTGGTCAAGGACTGCACTATTCTTTTAAATCAAATCGTAGAACATAATGGTCGTCTTGGAGCCTCTTGTCAAATTTCTTGAGCTTAATTTAATGAAATTCATAAATGCTGAACCTGTTCGTGGTTTCTCAGAAACGTACCTCATCCAGATGAAAATTTCAGTGCCCACTGAAAGTATCTGAAACATCCCGAATAGCCAGTATCCCAAACTTCAAATCATCTGGATTAGAGCAACATTTGGTGCGATATGAGCAGAAATTTTCTAGAGAAAAATGTTTTGAATGATCACTGTGAAGTTCTGCGGAGCAGGAGAATCAGTGCATGCTGCCAATCTCAAGTAATGATGTAAAGCACCTACCTAACATAAAGATTTATCAAATGCTTGGACAGGCTGGGATGGTGATGGCTTGGCTGAAGATTAGCGGTTTACTTTTAAAATAGAACATATTAGTCAGTCAAAAGTAGTAAACAGCTGGTCTGTAATTTACCTCACATTAATTGGATTCTAAAGAAAGACTTCTGACTAAAAAACAGGTTCCTGATTGACACCCATCATTAATCTCAGAAGAAGGCAAAACCAAGGAGAGTGAATTGTCTTCTCCTTTACTATGCATGACTCTCCATCTGTTGCAAGGGTGCAGCGAGCTCTGCAGCCTACGGTTACTTTGGTCAAACCACGGCAGCAGAAACAGAAGCATAGGGGAAAGTTTATTTTCTCATTACTCACTCTGGTCTTTCTTCGTGGACAAACTGCAACACAAGCAAGTATTCACCAAAAGACTTTTAAACGATGACCAAATGTCTGTGATGAAACATTTAATACAAAGTCGTTAGAAATAAGCAAGAAAGAGAAGAGAAACCACACACATACACACATAAAATCCATTTCCAGAGTCAAGAAATTCAAGAAGCCAAGGTTTTTATCTTGACATAGTTATTTGTTTGTTCTCTGGTTCAGTTCCTTATATGAGGGATATACTCCGAAAAAAAAAAGTTCTTTACAAAGTTCAAGGTGGGTGGTGGGGAAAAGCTGGGATCCTGGATTGCATGAGTGCTATCATGTACAATAAGATCATTAAAACTGCTTGCAACCAGGTTCCCTCCTGACCTGCCATTTTCAGTGCAAAATTGCAGGCAGGCATTCAGAGACAGAAAACAAGCCCACAAAGGGAGCAGCTGTTCTGAAAACAACTTTCTGTATTTCTGTTCAGCTCAGTGTCCTCCTCATCCACCATCTTCCTTTGCATCTTTTTTTTTTCCCCCTAAGTAGCCTGCTAACAGCTTATCTTCAACAGCCTTCTAAAAACAGACCAAAGGGGATGTCACAAACTTGAGGCGGCAGTCATCACTTCATCTTCGACTGCCTGTTCAACCTAGGCCATCTCAAGGAAAATACTCATGGTGGCCAGAAGCTTGGGTGTGTTCTAGGAAGCATATCAGGTGGCACAGGAAAATGAAAAGAGATTTTTGAAGAATAGGAAGGTGTCTGCAAAATGAGAAGTGGTCCCTGCTCAGAAGCTACACAGCTACTCCACAGCACCTACTTGGATCTGTGGGGAGCAGGTAAATGTCAAGTATCAATAGCCATGAGGTGATTTTTCTTTTCTTCCCAAATCTATATTGGAGAAGACTGCTGGGAAGGACTGACTATAATCAGGAAGAATATAACGGTAGTTGGTGAAAGCAGCTTTCATTATGTCTGGCTCGGTCAGTGTGTCAAATCTGAACTGCAAAGTTATTTCACTCCTAAACTCCACAGGCAGTTTTTTCTGATGCACCTCAATCCTTCTGCATGACCCCTTTGAAGTTCCATCCTGGTGCTCCTACACAGCTGTACCTGCCCAGGGGACTGCTCATCTACACACCCTATCCTGCTACCTGTGGGAAGGCCAGGACTAGGGATCACAGCTTGTGTCAAAATGGGCAGAACCATTTGGATCCTTTAAGAACAAACAAGGCTTAAAAAAAAACAAAGAAAAAAAAAATCCACTACATATGTGATGTAAGTTCAGATAGATCTGTTCACAGTTTTCCAGCTCTTGGGATGTTTGTGGGTTCGTAAAACTCCAGCTCCTGGAGTCCTGTGATTGTTTGAGAATTACAGCTAGCATTAAAAAATAACAATAAAAAATTTTCAAAGGGATTTGAAGAAGAGCTGTAATGTCTGAATAATAAGTATTCAGAATTCAGACAGCAAATAAAAAGAATCCATATTGACAATTTTGGAACTCCTGTAATTTCGGTTTTTGGTACTTGTGCCATTGGGTTTTTTTGTCACTTGGGACTGGTGTCCCATGATTATTTAGGTGGTACTTGTATAACTCCCTTTCTCCTACCTAAGGTCTCATGCAAAGCTATTATTCCTGACACAGGAAAGGTATACAGTTGATTGAGATGTAGGATTCCTAACTTGTTTCTAAAAAAGGGGCAAGGCATGATATTGTACCTTTTAGAAGTACAGCCTGCACTTATTTATAAATTAGAACTAATTACAGGTAACCTGTCTTTGGCGTAAGTAAAAAGAAAAATCCAATTTTCAAATCTTGGCAGATGTTTCAGTGTCTTCCCATTATGATCTCAGTTGGCTTTATCAAGTGATACCACATTATAATTAGCTGAGGTATATGCTACAATTCAAAGGAGGATGCCCAAGAGCAGAAGCTGAATCTGAAGAAGCCTCAAGCAAAGAAGCTAATAAATGATACTATTTCAATTAGGCAATTACTTGTGAAAGAGCTGAGAGCGCTGTACTGAAGACAGCATTTCTTAATGGATTGTTCAACACCCAGGGCTCTTGAGCAAGATGTGTGGCATCCTAGGAAAAATGAAAGCATTTTGCTCTCCTGGACAGAGAATTTTCACTGTATTTGAAACGTGTCTTAGAAGTCCCCCTTCTTATAAACAACACTAAGTGTATCTGGATCAGCCATGAGAAAAGCTTGCTTAATTTATTCTTAAATTCTTATAAAAAAAGGGCTTTCTTAAACTTCCTTTTTTGGAAACAGACAAAGTCTACATATAAGAATAAATATCCATATTACATGTTTTAATTGCTTCCTGGCTCAAGAATAGTCAGTCTCCCTGACAAAACAGAGACATTTCTGAGGCTACTGTAAAATTCCAAAATACTAAATCTTTATGCATTCCACAGTGCGCTTCTGGGCTTTATAGGAACAACTTCTAAGCTTCAGAATTTTGAATTTTTCACACAAGATTAGTATTATCATTATCACAAAACAAAACCAAACTGGCAAAAGCTCTTGAAGAACACTTAAGAAAAAACTTGTTTCTCCTATGAAATACCTGTACAAGTCCCATGTCCACCTGAACAATTTTTGGCACCAGAAACATGCAACTGTGGATACAGGCGTATGCTGGGAAAACATTAATACCAAGAGGAGTGCCCACTCATTCCTTGCTTTTCACCACATCTTGACTGATGTCTTGCTGTGGTAATATAAGATATTGCTGAGCTGCCTCTGAAAAAATAAGATATTTGATTTCCCATGCAGATTTCATGCTGTCCTGCTGACACCCACAAAAAGGGATCTCAGTTCATGACTGTGGTTCCTCCATACTATTGCTAGTGTCACCCTAATCGCTATGGTAATATTAATTCTGATGGTTATAGAAATAGTAATAAAAAGTAACGTCCAGGGTAAGGTCTTCATGGGAGAGATGCTCTTAGTGGCTACCGTCTTTTAAAGGAGACCTTAACATTTGTTATTTTTATGTTGTTGTTCTCATTTAAAATGAAGTTATTCATGCCAAATAATATATTTGCTCCTTTTCATCCAAAGAAAAACCAGATGGGGACTACTGAGCATCCTCAGCAAGCTCAGTGGTGGCTATTTGCCGTAAGTAGCACAGTCATTGGGTGTTCTTGTGCCTGCTGAAAGATCTTCGAGAAAAGCAGGAGGGCTGGTGAGGCTGAACGAAGCCTGTCCCATTTGCGCATCAGTTTTTTGCCCAAGACATGCATTTGGCTGCAGAAGTGCTGCGCTGCCCTGTGCCCAGAGCCCTCCCACTCCGCTGCAGCCAGACACCCCTGCCTGCACCACAGTCCTGCTGTGACTCCTGCACATGCATGCCAGCTGAGTGTTACAAATGCTGTGGGGTTTTTATGAGGATCGATTAGCACCTTACACATAGCTCTGAACACCTTAAAGAAAATACAGAGAAAGTGCAAAGCAACAACTCTGCACGGCTCAACTTTGGGCTCTGCATACTCTGTGGAAAGGGGGGGGCATACAGGTGGTGTATGTTCAGGGCCCATTTCAGGTACTCTGAACTGCCCTCTGGAAACCCCTCCTTTGCTCTCCTGACAGTATAGGGAGCCAGTCTGAGTTAAGTACCTAAAGATACACGGCATAAATACTCCCCCTGCATCTCCTTAGAGGGAGAGAGGGAGACTTTCAATGCCCCTAAGCCAAAATGTTCCCTAAGATTTAACTAAACTGAAATAAAGTCTTACTGTTTGATGCTATAAAACAAACATTGCAGCTCTTTGACAAGACTAGCAATAGGTCAGGCTTATTTGCAGAGAGGGAATGCTAACATTAGCTTGTCTCTGTAATATACTTCTTTATAAACAGCTACTTTTCCAAGCTGATTGCATTTGAAATGCTGCAAGTTCACTTGACCTCCGTTCTCTCTGGGGTTAAGTACATCCTTGGGCTAGAGTTTACACAGCACTTTGGGAATGTAAAGACTTAGGGTGCCTTTGGCCTTTCTACCAGCTCCATAATCTGCTTACAAGATCGTCCTGAACTTTGACCCTTTGGAAAAACGTTTGCTCCACTTAAACAGGGACGTTCTGTCTCTGTCCTATGAGAGCTGGAGCAATGAGGAAACATGCCAACTTTTAAAAGTTAAGGAGACAGAGAAGGGGAGCAAGATTTTGCCTGACCACAGAAGCTCTGATTCCTCCAGCTACATAGCAATTAATATCCGTGACCCACAAAACCCATGAATCATCAGAGTAGGTCAGTGGTTAGAGTCCAGCAGGGCACAGAGGGCCAAGCTCTGTTCCCTGCTCTGATGGGAACCAAAGGTTTGTCTCTAGTCATTGTGTGCTCACAATGCAGCTCAAGATAAGCCTGTATTTCCTACCAGACATTACAGTACATATGCCTCACCCCTTGCCTTTGATACTGGCATTTATCTTGTTACTCTACCTGCCTTTCTCTGGTATTGCACAGGAAACGTATCCCAGGTTTCCTAGCACTGCAGAGAGAGGCATTTATGTGGGAAATGGAAAACTTATCTTTCTTTGTATCTGACCACAGAAGTGGTGTTTGTCATCTATCCTCTCTCTCACACCTGCCCATCTGGACCAATAGCTTATGTCATGGGTTGGGGTGTGAGCAGCTCCATTGTGCAGAGGAATGGCTTGCACTGCTGGGCTGGTGCTGGAAGGTCCTTCTGGATGCTCTCTTAGGACTTGGAGAATGATAAAGAAGCAGTCCTGAGAGAACGGAGTCATAATTTATTTTCCACATGCTTTTTGTTGCTAGGGATTCACATCACATTTTCTCAAACAACTTACACAACTGTATTTCAACTTGTTACTAGTAATAGACATCCTGAAACTCTGAAGTTGCACAGACTGTATTACTAATTCACACACACTTTTGTGTCTAAATACCACCAGAATGACAAAACCCAGAGAACATTCCTGAGACAGTTTTTGTACTATGGCTATAGGCTGTGCTCAAGAACATATGTAATCTGCTTACCTATTTGTGCAGTGGGAAATTTGAGCATGCTGCCTGCTACATCACCAGTCTGAATTACTTCCTGCGTAGAGTGCATCATCTTTGCCCCTAGTGATACGATAGGAGACAGAAAAGCAGAAAATTATTTGATAGTCACTATTATTTGTTTTTATTCCTGTGTGGCCTGGAAGCACCTTTCATGGACACATATTCCACAGACGTGTCCACGTAGAGAGCAGAAGGCCTTTGCCCAGAAGACTTTACAAGCTGGGTTGTCCCATTCCATTACTAAAATCCCTTTTGACCTCTGGGCTGAAGAATTTGATACAGATTCTTTTGGGAGATTAAAATTTGGAAACCCACAACCCTGTTGTTACAGCTGGAGCTAACTACAGCTATACTTCAGACCACTTTTGTTTTCCATAGCATTTGATTTCTTTCCCCTCCTTTCTTTATATCATAGCCAGGACAGAGCTCAAAGAGGGTAAACGCTGACTATATGGAGCATACTGGGTAAAGCAATGAACAAAATACCCAGAGGACCTCCCTAGAGAAAATCCATAGCAATATATTAATCAGTAACAAGTGCAATTATTATTGCAGTTTTCTCACTTATTCCTAAATTAACAACGATGAGTTTTTACACATCCTTTAGCAAAGCTCCAGATTATAACTCACTCCTGTGCTGCATGGTCTCTTGTGTATAGAATGTATAGAAACATATATGTGATGGCGGTCCTGGAAAATGCACAGCCTGAGCACTGTGACCTCTGAGAACAGCCCTGTGGCCTACAGTTCTCCGTCACAACAGTCCTGACAGGTGAATCCTTGGCAGAGACACTGATATGAAAACTAAAAATATTTGAGATGGTCTGCATCAAAATCCAAACCTCTACCCTCCTCTAAGTCTGTGGACACTCTTCTTGGATACTATGAACAGGGGCAATATTCATGGCAGCTTCCAGACTGTCCAAAGGGCCCCACTGACACCTTAGAGCCAGTTGTCATCATCTTCCAGGGTTATAAGGAGATCTGAATTCTGCGTTCTATGGTTTGAGTGTAAACCCGTCCAGAAGACACAAAATTAGTATTTAAAACAAGACAAAATCACTTCCAGATGGTCAAAAATCAGTATCCCACCTATAAATTAGTTGCTACTTCCATCGATGTTTTGCATCCATCTCTGCTAAGTGTGTCTGACTATATAATATATAAAATAGAATTCATGTATTCCATAAGCTGCCTGTACCTCCCTCTTTTACAAGAGAGAGCCTCCAGGAAAAAAAGAGAAAAATAATTTATTACTCTATATCAAAAGGGGGTAGGGCAACATTTTTTTCCCAGGATGGCAAATGTATGTATAATGTATAATAACTATTGTTTATTCTTCTAATATGGCAGAACAATGCCATCTCATTGGTATCACAAAAGACAGCAGTAGTTACATTGCAAGCCTCAGCTTCTCATTTATCTTATTTGGTGGCTGGTAAAGAAAATTTCTAGGCAACGTCATGGAGGCTCCAGCCAAACTCAGCAGAGGCAACTTTCCACCACGACCCAAAGGCTAAGTATTTCCACTGATTTCCACAAGAAACAGCTCTTTCTGAGGCCCAGACCGTTCACTTTGCAAAAGCAATGGTGGAAACATTTTTAGTTGCTAAGAATCTTTTCCAGAAGCCTGTGATAGACAGGTCCCAATAATGTCTATGGTTTGACTTGGCTTCATTTGACTAGCACCACTCCATTTTCATTTGTCTTCATTTGGTTTTGGCTAGAGTGCAAAATTCTAGATTTTTTCCAAAGCTCTTGCATCCTACAAAATACCCAGACACCTTCCTCAAATAGACTCTTGTACAAGTAGAAATGTCAGAATGATTTTAGAAAGTACCCATTAATGTCTTTTCAAGTAAAATCCTCACGTTCTTTTCAATTGCACTTGCGATCCATCTTATTTGTTTCTAGTAAACGTTTCTATGAGCTGCTGTTGAGTGAAACATATCTGGGAAACATACTCTGAGAACCTTCTTACAGCTACTTGAGTAGAGTTTATGCCCCCCTGAATTTTAATTTTGAAATTTGTTTTTACCAATTTTCTGTTTACCAATACTTGATCAGAAATAACTTTATGTTTGACCATTAATAACCAAGTATCAAATAGTTTCAAAGCCTACTAGAAACAAAACAATGGAGAACTATTCCTGTCTACAAGATTTAAGCAATTCTGGGAACTGAACAGAATTGTAAAAAATCAAGATCTATAAAATGTTAGTTCATGATCACTGTAAAAGACAGGACTAGCAAGGAAATGGTGTGATATGAACTTTTACGTGAGGAATAGTTGCCACGCTTTCCTGGTTCTCTAAAAACAGAGAAGACTTACACCAAAGCCATAGAAATCTCCGTTCCTAGATCTGAGTAACTATTTTGTATTTTAAAGAGTGGGAAAATAATTTTGTCCAGTCAGGTCTACTGTTAATGCTACCATAAGTGCTTTGCAGTACATCAGTTAGGTTTTCCCTCTAGTTTCTAGCTGTTATGATGAAACGTGAGCCACCGTTAGCATAATCTTTTCTTGCCAAAACCTAGATCACCACACAGGGACCACACCATATCTAGCTGAAACATATAAGATCAAGCATCGCATTCCCAAAGCTGACTAAGGGGCCATGATGTCTACTTCATGTTAAGTATTTAAATTACTTAAACAGCTTGGAAGATCTCAAATGTATGTGCTCAATTAATCTTCTCAGATTGTCAAACTGCCCCATGGCATAGCATGTTTGGCACCAAATTTGTTGAAGCGACAGGGCCCTCGGTACGGGCTTTGTTTCCAAGAGTCAGGAAGCAGAATACGTTAGCAACAACAAAAGGTGAAATATCAAAGGTTCTTTAGAGTTAGCAGCTTTAAAGCTTTCTCATAAAGCCGTCCTGTGACCCTCCAGACAAAATGGTGATGTTTCAATCATGTCATTACCTGAGGCAGATTACAATTTTTTTTAATTATTCTTCCCTTCTGCTTTCAAAAGGCTTGTTTTTAAGTGGGAGGAGAGGAGGCTGAATAGTGGAAAGGGTGTGTGCAGCTGTACTATGAAAAGTACATTTCAATACACATAAATACACCCAAAAGCTTTATATATGTTGCAACATCCTAGACATTGGTGCTCCTGAAGAGAGCATAAAAGAAGATCAACCTTAAATCAGATAAATACCACAGTAAATCAGGTTCAGAAGAGAGAAGAGAGGAACATAGGCTCTGGTTCAGTCAAGTGCTGGGAGTCAAAAACCAGTGAGTGGGGTGGGAACTTGTTTTCCCATTCTGTGCTGGCATGAAGCTACATAAGTCCTGCTCCCTCGAGGGGCCTGGGGCCCAGTGACACTCACTTTGGGTGGGAAGGGGAGACAAATCCAAATCCTTCTGTCTGAGCCTCAATTTCTCCCACTTGCAGTAAAGCTTCTTCTTGATAGAAAGAATTATTCCTGGTTAGACAGGTTGTCCCTTTCCACAGAAATTTTGGTTTCAAGAAACTGGTATTTTCTCATGAAAAGCACCCCCTAAAATTCCCAAGTCAATACACCTCCAGCATCAGTCAGGAAACATGTCTTCTTCTGGTATCTCTGACACTGTGATCTCCAGCAAGTTAATTTAATTGTCCTTGGGTTTCCCCGGTGATAATAACAACAATAACATTCACTTACTTCTTTGAGGTCCTGAAAAAAATTTACTCTGCAAATTAACATAATTTTCCTGACATTTCATGCTATTAAGGTTGATTTTTCCTTAGAGAAAGGTTAACTGGGGCTGAAAATATAAGCTCTGACCCAAAATTTTGCCCCAAACTCAGCAGAAAGTTGTCCAGCCAGCATCATTATTTACCGCTTAATGAAACCTCGCTCACATCCCAGTGCACCACTGGTGTCTGACAGGTGTCCAGCACAGAGCTGCCTGCAGAGCAATGAGCACATGGTTCTCTTCCGAGTTTGTTTCTGTTCTTATTGTTTCCAAAATGATGTGTTTATAATGCCTTTCAGTGGGAGGACACTGGAGGCTTTGTTATTTTAGGTACTTATTTTTTAAAAAAGCAGGGTGCCCTTTTTGTTAACATGGTAACACTGCATTTAAATTATCATCAACATGAATGATGCTGCTGTTATGCATCACTCCACAGCTAAAAATGCCATCTGCGGCTGGGCTATGCTCACTACAATGACAGGAGGAGGTATTATCTACCTAGAGTACACAGCTACAAACTTTAATAGCTCACAGCTGTTCTTTAAGGTGCAGAAATTACTTTATTCCCAGTTTATTGAAATATAACAGAGGCCTAAATCCTCAAAGGTATTAGCAGTTAAATCACACTGAACTCAGCTAGAGTCAAGCGCTTACATACTGAGTGAGTGAAACATCACACAAGCAGTCAGAGGAGGAGCAGAAAACCAACTTTTGGCTAGTACTTCAAAAACTACTGCACTGTTTTTGCCTCTCTTGAGCATGTCTTCTGCTTAGCTAGTACTTGGCCATGGACTTAGGGCTAGCTGACTCCTGAGCCAGCATTCAAGAAGAAAATGCATCTATATTTCTGCACAGAACGTAGAGGAGCTAGAAGGAAATTCCACATTTCAACAGACATTTTGAGTTATGTCTTGAAACTGCCCTTGGTTTGGGTTATCACAGCACTGGGGAGCTGTAGAAGAGCTGGAAGAAGAACAGCAAGAAAAAAAAAACACGGCAAAGAGCTGAAGGGGCTGATTCATGAGCAATGTGAGCAGTAAGTTTAGTTCAGGAGAGCAAGGAGTGAAGGTAAAGGTTAGTTGAAGCAGTCAAGGTGGTGTAATCCTGTGTCCAGAGATGGACCCACATCAGACTAATGATCAGAGCAGGGACAGGGGTGCTGTTTTTTGCCCATCCTTTTCCAAATATCAGCAGCAGATTAATCGAAAGAAAGGAAACTGTCTGGGGGAATATGAAGAAATCTGTGTTTGGCTGTTGTCCCGTTAAACCATACTGTGTGATCCCTCAGAGGAGCACTGCATGTTTGCAACTTTGAAAATGCCTTTAGCATTCAGAGGACCTTACATGCCGGACAGGAGAAACTAGTTTGATGTAAAGTGGCTTGTCCATCTTTATCTCCTGACAGTATGCGTTGTGCCCTTCTCAGTCCAGAAAGGAGAGGAGGAGCCAGGATCACAGGAAACCTCTTCTCAGGATAGTTATGTTTGAAGTTCAATGGGATTTTTTTTCTTTTCTTTTTTTTCTTTTCTTTTTTCTTTTCCCTCTTGGCGTGTGACTTTTTCATGTTGAACTAAGGGGGTCTAATGAATGGAAAACTGAAATCGAAGGATTTTCATTCTTTAAGGAAATTAACCTCGTTTAAAGGAAATGAGTGTTCAGAGGCAGAAAGGAAAGTCATAATTTAAATGATATCAGAAGCTGGTTTTCCTTATGTAACATATTATTAAACAGTGGGGAAAAGCTTTCACTAGGCAGCCTCAGGGAGCACTCAGCAACTATAAAGAGGGTTCACATGCATGGCTCTAATATGTTAATAAATTATGCTAATTACAAGCAAGGGATTAGAGAAGGGGAAATCAAATAATGGTGCAGTAACTGGGCCTCTTTCAACTTAATTTGCAACATTGGCTGTCTGGGCTCCTTCTTGAGTTACCAAGTTTGTTTTCTTCTTTCAAAGACTCTGAACTCCTCTTTTGTCCATGGGAAGACAGTGGTGTCACCATCAAGAGATAGTGGATGAAAAAAATGAAGTGTGAGGGGAGCAAAAGCGAGAAAGAACCCTCTCCCTGATGAGTTTCCGATGACTGAAGGCTCAGAAGAGACAGCAGAAATCCCGCTGCTTTTGCGCTGTGCCAGCCTGGAAATCTGGTTGAAAAATGTTGTCAAATAGTATGTAATGGATCATATTCCATTTCTTTTCCTTTCAGAGCCCCTGTAAGGCAGCAACTTCGCAGACCTGTTGGAGGAGAGCGTGTGCCCTCAGCTGCTAGCTCTTACTGTCCTGATAACCTTTTATCCCTTTGGCTCATAGAAAGCGATTCCCACATTTCAGTTATTTTCACCTGAATGGTGCTTTTCCCCAAGATGCACCGTCTCTTTTCTTATTTGGAAATGGAGCCATTCCTTGCCCGGGGGCTCCTTTATCTCATTGGGAGAAACATTTTGATTGACTTCTCAGTGGCTTTTGGATCATTGATCTCAATTTGTTTGATAGATGTCTTCCCCTGCTGTTGGAGTTTTTTCCCTTCTTTTATCCTTCATATGAACATCTCAAGTGGTTTGTCAAGTCTATTTACCTTTTCCTTTGTGATTTGCTGGAATTTATGACAGGAAGAATTGGAGCGAATTAGAACAAATAAAAGTAAAGCAAAAACGTGTTTCATTTGTACTTTTGCAGTTAATCCAGGGCACAGAATCCCATTGTCCGTCGCATTCTGGCTAGAGCCTTATGTCCTTCAGGGAAGAGTAGAGGTCAGAAGGAGAAAAAGCTGAGTCTGATAAGGAAGGATGACATTGATACAGAAATGGGTAAAGTTCGCTCTCTGCAGTGTGAAAAGCGCTATCCAACAGTTTAGCTATCTTAATGGGAAGAGCTAATGGAAATAGACACAAATGAACATTCACAAGCTCCAATTTTCTCATTAAAAAATACAGAGAGTTAAAAAAAATACACTTAACCCAACTGTGTTTAGTGTCTTTAATAAGACACTGCCTTTTACCCTTAGGAAAGGGACAAGTATTCATTTTCATAAATTCCTTTTTAATAGTTTTTTCCTTCTTTTTTTCCTCTCATTTTTTTCATTCGCTTTTTCTCTCCTTCTCTCTTTTTTTCCCCTCCATCAGCAAGGGGGGTGGTGAAAGAAAACAGAGACAAGCCAGATGCCTTTCAGTGCTTTGATCAGTTCCTCTGCAGACAGCCAGGCTGCCTCCTAGCACCTCTTTAACTACAGCTTGCCAGTAAGAAAATGAGCTGTTTTAACTCTGCAATTACAGTGCCTGCTGAATGCCTGTCATCACAGCAATAGGAACCTGATCTGAACTGTATATCCACTGGAGAGAGAATTACAGCAACCAGGGCAGAAAGTTAAATACCCCCTGTGGCGGTGAGACTCATATAAACGAAAAAGCCCACATCCCAGGCCTCCTCTGTTGGTGTAAATATATAAAACACTGACAATACGACACAGAGCTTCTCAAGAGAGTCAGAGAAGGGGGAGCTGTAGGGTGATGCCATCCCGTTGTTTTCAGATGTTCTTGGGAATGATAACTATGAATGCCTAAGAAAACAGAGAGCGGTGGGGGGAGGGAAGGCAAGGCATGGATGGGGTAAAAAATACATATTATAAGCAAAGACATATGTGCACTGGGTACTGCTCTATTCATGGCACAAATATAAATGCATATATGGAACGAAGTCAGAAGGTAATTTGCCTTTCAACACCATCTCTCTCTTGTTGCTCTGCTATCAACATACAAATGTGGATGGGCTGGTGAAACTGCATAAATAGGCTCTGTCCCTGTTTGGAGGGCAGAGGCGTGAAAAGTTTGGTGACTTCACAAATATGCAGCCATTCGGGGAATACAACTGTGATTTCCTCCTCCCTGGAGGTTAAGCTTTAATCACTAGATCGGCCTTCCCTTAGGCAGACAGCAACTTGTTTGAACCCCTGAGAATATTGTATAATCCTATTGTGTGCATTCATTTTTAAGCCACCCTCTTTTAAATTATACAAATAAAAAAACACAACCTATTTGCATTCATGGGCATTTTATGTACTGGCATTTCTTTGGGAAATATGCAAACCAATTGCAATTTGGGCCTGATCCAATGCATACTCAATCAGACAGCCCTGAACCAGACCCTTGCTTTATATGGGCAAGCTTTAGTGGTGTCCTTGATTTGCAGTTTGTTTCATTTACCTTGAAAATAAGTGGGTAGCAGGCACTTCTTCAAGGCCTCTTCCATCACAACAAATGAGCTGTCCATTAAGTGGATATGAGGTTAGAATTATACAGCTTTAACTTACTTGAATATGTGGGAAAAGATGGATTATAAGTAGGCAACTCAAGCCAGAAAGTTATTAATTAGTTAATGGTTGTTTTATAGAAGTATTTTCCCATGGATCATGGCCTGTTAGAGGAACAAAGTCAGATAACTACTTCTCTAGTGCATAGGATAAAGGTCTAAGAATCCAACCTTATGGGGTTTGTTTCTAATTCTTTCAACATATATTTTTATTGGAGTCATTTTAATACCTGCATGCTTAACTTTCTATTCTGAAATGTGTGTTCCCATGCTCGGTTATCTCAAGGATGAGTTACAAGTACTAATTGCATCCTGTTTGATGTTTACAAACATCAAAATGTTCAGGCCAATATTTCATACTGAAATGGCAACACATAAGTGCCTTGCTCAGCTACTGACCACTGCAAGGAATGACTTTGAACCACCCTCCAAGGAGCCCTGAGATCCAATGAACAACATGACTGATGAGAGCTGCTTGGGGAACTCGGTGTTTTATTTGCTGCTGTTGAAGCAGAAATCCCTTTGCTAAACACTATAGACCAAGGCAGCTGGAAGGGTGATCAGTGCCAGCCAGTGAGCTCATAGCAGGGTGAACATCTCCATAGCACTTGTTGTGGCAGTCCCTCTGGCATCTGCTTCCCCAGGACAATGCAAATGGTTTATAGGTGCTTTGTGGGACAACTCTCAGGCACTGCTGTGCCAACCTGTAGCAAGAAAACCTTCCTAAGAAACCTGCTTTTTAGATTGATTCCCTGTGCCACCTTTCTCAGCATGGCTGGTGACCCTCCTCCTGCTCCGTGCAAGACCTTCATCCTCAACCCCAATCCCTGGTGACCCTCCTCCTGCTCCATGCAAGACCTTCATCCTCGACCCCCATCCCTGAGGGGTGGCACTGAGCAGCGCAAAGGTACTTAATCCCACCCCTGGTACAATTTGGCCCAGTCCTTTGGCTACTTAAATTCACTCTGGTTTTGCCCTGTGCTGGCTCAAACAAGCCTAGGATCAGTGCAAAGCCAGCTTTCACATGGTTTCACCCCCATCTCAGACTGCTCTTTAGCTTGAACCCAACAGGAAGTTCCTCCGGAAAAGGGCTGTTGGATGGATCCAGTGCATATCAGATCGCCCGATCCTTTTCTGATCCAGAGGGCAGGGCAGCTTTTCAGAGCTGTTCCCAAGTACCACGATTTCTCTCCTTATTTACCTGCAAATATCCGTGGCGTTGAGGTGTGCTAACGATGACAGGCTGGGGAGAACATGTCAAAGTGAAGGTAGCAGCTCTTTGCTGTAGACTCAAGCTCCCTCTGCTGAAGAAAATGAGTAAAACAGAAGTTAACCATCATCGCAGTTGAGTTGTTGGACTTGACTTGCTTCGGTGTCAGATGAAGTGACAATATAAAGCCCTTAATGATCTGCATGGCACATGAGGAAGAAGAGATATCCCCTTGTAAAAATATAGATCAATTAAATATATCCACACCCTTGCAATCTGGCTGCTGTGGCATACGGGGTTTGGGGTTATTAGTGTAGAATACCACAAGTCCTTTTCTTCATAACTAATGACAAGGGACTGTTCTCATCATCTGCAAAATCACCTATTCAAAAGGACAAGTGGCAAGTCACACATGAATTGCTATCATATGGTATAATGTATACTCCAAATATTTACAAGACAAGGCTGCGTTCTGCTCTCTCTCAAGAAACCACATGTATTTACAGACATAAGTGACGGCAAAATTTAGCCAATAACATCTCATCCTTATATTAGACCATTAAAATACTGCGGCTGAAGCTGTTTCCTTGCTGAGTTAATATGTCCTGATGTGCTTATCCTCCATAATTCAGCTGCTGAGGGGTGTAGAAATATGGTGCAGATCACACGGATTACTACTCTTTTGATAGCTGTGGGTTACTGCGGACATCTCGAGCAGAATTAATTTGTTCTAGCATAAATGTCTCATAGTGAGACACTAAAAGCTGAGTTAGTTGCCCTGTTCTCCCTTTGTAGATGGAAAGCTCTGCATGAGAAACTGTATTTAGTATCACAGCCCTCTTCCTCTTTGCAACTGCCTTTTATTTGTCATTGGAAGAGGGTATAGAAGCAGACACAATTGACTGGGCTAATTATTAGCCTGCTTGGGAATTATAAATGGGTCAGAGCAACTGCTTATATTATATGATGTTCTTACTGAAAGCCAGTGTTTCCCCATGAAAGGAAAATCAAAGATGCATATAAAGGCACTGGAGATATTCCTGACTGCTGTAATTTTCAGCACCCTTTGTCTAATTATTTATGATGTTTGACTTCTGGGTTTAAGTTCTTCAGAGGAATTAGATCTCCAAAAAGATCTAACTTGAAAACAGATGTTTGTACTTCTGTTTTCATTACATGTTGGTCTTTGATGAATAATGGATCATAGAATAGGAAATGTCATTTCTTTTATCATACTTCAAGTATAGCTAGGCTGATTCGGATAGTGAAAGAATTTCTCTAAAAATCTGACAGTACTTTCCGTGATCGTAACCAGGTTACAGTCATTCAATTTTTTTTAATTGTTTGTTGCTTTTGCTATGTAATTTGCATTTTATTCTTAAAAGTGTTTAAGGCAGTCGTGTACAGGGTCAATATATGATTTCCCCTGCCTGCATGTCATATGAAAATAAAGGAGCATGTACACTGTCAGGGGAATGCAGCTGCACTGCGTTGTCAGTGTGAGTGGGGAGAGAAATAATTCAGCAGAGGAGAAAGTACTCTGTGCACTGACTTCAAATACATTATGTTTGTACCCCTCTTGCTCTCAGTGTCAAGATATTTTTTGCATTACAGATTTGGTTCTGGAAAATAAATATTCCAAATTAATTTGGGTTGTAAGATGCAGTAAGATATTTCCATTGATTCAGAAAGGGCTGGCATTTTGTCTCAATTAATTTACCCCGAACTCAATTGCTGCTGTTTCATAGCAGATAACATGCTCTGAATCTAGTCTTTATGTATGACAGACTAAATTTCTGGCAGGGATGCCTGTGCAGAAACCTAATTCATATGCTCAAGAAAGAGAAGCCTTAAAAGCACCTACCTTTTCTCCATGCTGTTGTCCTAGTTCTTAACTCCACAAGTCTTTCTCACTCCTTTCTTAAGAGCATCAAAAGCCTGTGGATGTAATTAAACACTGTGCTTCTTCATTTCAGTTATGTTCATTAAGTACCAGATCACAAACAATACAAAGGGATTAAGCAGTCATATAGCAAAAATAAATATACCCTTGTTCAGAAAGGAGTTTACCAGGTGGGATAACTTTGCTTGCAATGTTGTACAAATTATTCTGATTGACTAAAAAAGCCACAGGTGTTTTCACAGAACAGTGAATTAGATTAAATTGATTAGACGGACTTTTTTTGTTCTTGGGTCTAACAGGTCCATGCCGTTTTTGTATGGCATAATCACAGATAGGCAAGGATGACCAGGAATTGTGACTACTAGTGGAGACATTTCTTTTGGATCTAGACTAACTTAACTGTATTCAAAACCACCAAAACTTTGTGAGCATCCAAATGAACAAAGATTATTTTATTGAACAGAGATGAGGTTAAAGAGTAATTTGATCATAAGGATCTTTACAGAAAGAAGAGGTAAGAGGGAAATATTTCTTGATCTATCTGACCAAACCCTTATGTAGCTGCTCAAAGCTGAAGCCCAACAAATTCAGCTGAGAAGCACAGTACAAAATCTTCAGTGATACCCTTATCTAGAGATGTGAAGGCCGAAAGCCAAGAAAGGGTGTATTTCTGAAAGACATGCTCTTTCTAGTCCAAGCAGATACTCTGGGCCAGACAGAGGTTCCTCAGGGTGCAATTCTCCAGCTTATATTATGCCAGACCAAGAAATCAGATGAGATAAGCAAGAAGGTCCCTTCTGGCCTTAAAATCCATGAATTTATGATTAATTTCATTTAACTGCTTTAATTGCAGGTGCAAGGTTGTACAAATATCTCATAAAGTCAGTGATAACTTTGTTTCGATGCAGCACTTTGTTTGCAAGTCTCCCAAGCTGGGCTGCACCGCTGAAACAGATGTCACGCAGTGCTCACTTCAGCTAGAAAGCCAAATATGCTTAGAAATGTGTTTTAGATTTCTGGTTTCTGACCGGAAAAATGAAGATGACCTGAGCCTGGTATGCGTAGATGGGCCTGTCAATACTAAATTGATTTTGCACTCATCAGAGTCAGATGCGAAAGTCCAGTCCAGTGTGTGTATCATGTCGGGTACCTATTCTGTGCTCACATCATTCCTCGGCCAGCAGCGAGCTGCCGGGGGGGGGTCCAGTGTTCTGTGTGGTATATCTTGTTAGAGGCTTTGACACGAACCTGATGAGATGGCAATCATGGGCTGTGACTGACACTTGCAAAGTGAGCTTTAAAAAAAAAAAAAAAAAGAAGCAAGCAAGCTCTGGCCTCCATGAGCGGCGTGGTTTGAAATCAAATACGTTTATGGCCACCACAGTCTTGTGGCATTTAATATAATAATATTTCATTTTGTTCAATGACTAGCTTTCATCTTAAACAACTCTCTCTCCCCCCCAAACGGAGCTCATATAGAAGAAATCAAAGATGGTGTTTAGTGTGAGAATAGTTTCTTGGTTCTCGTTTAGAAAAGGTGGTTTTGCTCTGGAAGGTACCACCTATAGTTCTTTAAAAGGATCTCAAATCTTACATGCTGTTATTCCCCTGATGTGCCCCAATGGTCCTCTTCCTTCTTCACCCCACTCCCACCACCTTCTACATCTGCTTGTGCACACAGTTTCCCTTTGCTGTGGCCTTCTGAGCCACTCATTCTGTACTGCAGCTCGCTCTGCCGATACACCTTGCTGCTCTCTTGCAAACCACACTGCTCTTTCGGCTGTCAGCAGGCTGAATTCATCAGCTCACAGAACGCAAGGACCTGGCAAACGTGTGTGATCTCCTCATCAAACTGCTGCCAAACATTTGTCAAAGGACTTAGAGTTGGGGACATCACTCTTGGCTCAACCAGATGATCTCTCCAGACTCAGAAGCAGATTCTCATAAATGTTGGTCAAGCTGCCTCCTAACATTTGCTTGGATAAATGAAGTAATTTTCTCTAATCACATACTCTGAGGTGCTTTCATTTTTATAGAACATTTACTTCTCAGCAGCTTTGCAATGGGTCAGTCTTCTTTTAGAAATAGGGCTTTTTTGGTCCATAGTCCTTGTGCAGGTTTCCTCTAAAGGAACCCCCATCGCCCAGTGGTCAGAAGCCTCCAATGGACAGGCCGTTCCCTTGGGTTTTGCTACACTTTGCAAGGGAGGTGCAAGGATTAGGAAAGAGCTTTCAGATCCTGGAGACTGAGGAAACTTAATGGACATTAGAAAAGGCCTGAAACATGGGTGCTTCTTATTTTCTGCATGGTCTAGGTGCATGCAGAAATAGCCAAGGGAGAGGACAAGGATCATTATGGAGAAGCTGTATGTGGTTACACTGTAAGTGTTACATGGTTTTCGTATGTGTCTGGCTTTTATCACTAGACTGGGTCACCACAATGTGCTTTCCTTTGCTTGGCCTAGAAAACTGTTGCTCAATGTTCTAGCCAAAGGGACAATATTAAAAAAGCACTTGACAGTGCTGAGTTCCCTCATGTTTTATTTTTTATGGCACTGGGCCTATGTGTGAAGTTTGTATCTGGATCAGCAGGTGGTTACCTGACCACCTCCAGCCTCTGCATGAGCTGTCAGTCCTGCAGGCCCCCTTGGAGCTATGGGCTTGATCGACCTGTCCAGAGTGGAGCTGGCCTCTGGGCTGGGTTAATGCCTGATGTGCAGGGACTCCCACTGATTGCTCCTGTGGCTCAGTGTCACCCTTGGCTGGAGCTCTGCTGAATCCTGAGTCCAAGGGCCATGCCTTGATCTTGCTTGAGCCTTGCCTGCTCCTTGCTTGGCACCCAGCATTTGTAGGGTTCCTGAGCATCAGTCTAGCTTCTGACCTTCTTGTTCCCCTGCCTTTTTGACTGGCAAAGTCTTTGGCTCCTGTTCTTGATCTTTCTTTGCCCCCATCACTCTCCTTCATGCTGACTCCAGGCTTAGCTCTAACCACTGGGCAGGACTGCCCACTGTCTGTGAAGGTCCCGTAACAAGAAAGGATAAGGAATCGCAGTAAGCCGTCTCCTCCTATGAGTACGGAAGTCTTCAGACAGTGTTCCTCTCAAAGGATATGTGAACATGACTTTTACTGCAGATGGTACTTGCCACAGGATTTGATACCAAATCCTAGCTCATTCCGCAGCTTCAGGGTCCCTGGGAGTTTTCTTTCAGGCCATTCTAAAAGTAAAGGGCAAGCACAAATGTGTGCCTGGAAACACAAAAATATCTTTATAGATAAGGATAGGCGTGGATTCATAGGAAAGAAGATCTAAGAGGTGGTGCCTTCCATGAGCCCCACCATTCCCACTGTAGCTGTACTCAGGCCTGGATGTGAACGCAGCCTTCCCCAAACGGGCTGCCATTTCATTGATATTTCATTACAGTATTTAGTTTGACCCGTTTCTCTTGTTTCTGCTGAGCAGAGACTTCTCTACCAGCCCCACGCCATTTCCTCATGACCCAATAAAAGCCGCATGCTCAGAACTAGCCTTACTGCTGACGGCTTGCTACAGTCACTGGGGCGCTAATTACCCCCTCCCCTCCCAGTGTTTGATGTCATGAAACTCACAGGATGCATCATTACTTTGGGGATTAGCACATTCAGACAAGCTCCCCTCCCTCTGGGGATGTAGCTGGTGAGGGTGGGCCCTGAGCTAAGCAGCCTCTGCCTGAAAAGAAAAAGCAGGAACGCCCCGTGGCCAGCCCTTCGCTTCTTGTTTGGGGCAAAAAGGGTCAGGGACAACTGAAGTTGTATTTAGGAGCAAGTTTGGACTCAGCTGAAATGCTTTGATTATAAACTCAGCATTTTTCCCAGCTGAATCTTTGTGTCCTTCTCTCGCTCTCTTTTTTGATCGTTTTTTTTTCCTACTATGTTTTTCTCACTGTTACTGTCGTCTGGGCCCTACCATCATATGTGCTGGCCCTCTTGCTCTTCAACCCCAGCAGTGTTTCGTTTCGTTTAGCCACAGCAGAATAGGAGCTATTTTGGAATAACCAATTAGGCAAAGGAAGATACCTCCACCTCAAATCCACGCGGAGCATTTCCCCATCCAGAAAACCAAAGAGATTGTGACTGCGCAGATGGAAAGCTGGGCAGAAAATCAAAGGATAGGCCTAAATTCACTTTCCAGGCTGATAATATCCAAGGAAAATCAGGCAGGGTAGGTAGCTGGGAGAGAAAACAAACCCCCAAAATAAATAGCAAGGTTGATTCCCGTTGGACTAAGCTGTGGTGGCACTGGTGGTTTGTGTACAATAGGTGCAGGCAGGGAATGTGTGACCCATTAAAGAGTGTGGCTATTGCAGGGAGGCAGCTCTCCGGCACTGGGCAGGAGGCCTGTGGGCACGGAGCCATGAGGGTGTGAGGGAGGGGAGGACAGACGGACCTGTTTTGCTCTTTACACTCCTGGAAAAAGTCGTTTATCATGACAGCCCACTTTTGCTTTGAAGGTTTGCACACACCTCGTGATAAGGGACTCAGAGCCCTTATTGTTTAAGTTTTATGGACTCACTGAGCCCATGGCTCATCCATGGGCTGGCCCATGGCATTCCAGCGTTATCCATGAGGATGGTATGTGGGCCTTACCACGCTTCCTGCTCCCTTTCTTTCTCCTCCAGGTCAGCCAGTTTTCTAACCAGAGGTCAGTGCTTTTTCCAAAGGCCATCTCTGCCTGTGTGGCTTCTGTGGGTCCAAAACACCCCCTTGGCCTCGCCTTAAGCCATGCTTCATAGGCAATATACAGTCCTGGCACATACAAGAATGAAACAGAGAAAAGAGCCAGGAATGCTCTGGGGAAAGAGATAAGTTACCCTGGCCTGATAATACATGGGCAAGTACAGCAGTCCTGACTCCAGAGGTGTTATCTCAGATGTAGTCTCTAAACTATTCTGAGAGAGTTTCTGCTGGAGGTCATCTCTGGGTGAGATTGACTGCAGGATCTTACTGGACTCAACAGGTTTTCTTTCCTGACCATCAGACCCATGCTGGAAAAAGAAAGCTAATCTAAGAGTTGTTGAAGATCTGACTATGCTGTGGCTGGTCATGCAGGCATGATCTATGTGAACCTTGTATCGACCCTTGTCTTACAGATCCATATCTCATCTGCAAATGATTCCCATACTACTGTCACTCTGGGACAATGACCAGAAAAGAGATTGAATTTTGAGCACATAATGGCAGTACGTTGATAAAACACAACTTGCTTTTTTTCCATCTTGCAGACTACAGGGAATAATTAGGAGATAATCTCTCTTAATTCCACAACACATAAAACAATAAAACAGATGCCAGGATTGAATGATCACTGGAGCCAAGTTACGCCATCTAATCTCTTTCAAAAGCTGTGATTTTGCTAGAATGTTGCAAAACCAGAGAGATTACTCTTAGTACGCAATGCAGTAGATTGGGACAAAGGAGCCATATCAGCTTTCTTTCTGTATATTTGGAAGGAACTGGAAGCCTGGATTTCAAATGGCAACTTGGGAACAGATCAACTGTGGACATGGTAATCTTCAACATAATTAGCACACTTATGACTAGTACATTTATAATTAGCACATTTCTGTAGGACTTTTACTCAAGCGTTTTCACAAAGACGACTGTGGTTTTTAGGCCCATTTTACAGATGAGCCAACAGAAGTTCAAGGAGGGAGAAGTATTTGCCTGAAGTCAATAATAAGCATCTGGCACTGACTGTGTTCCTTCTCTTCTGGACCACTGCTCTTCTGGCATGTGAGGCACCAACTGACTGTGGGTGTAACTTGTCTGTCTGGGTAATTGTTTGATAATAAATTACAGATCAAAGGGAGATATTTCTCTGGATGCTCAGAGTCTCTGGGAGGGCGTTAGTGGCAGGATGTAAACTTAGAAAGGGTATAACCAGTTGCAGTATTAAAAAAAAACAAAAATAAACCCTCAGAAGGTGAAAGACTGAGAAAACTGGATTTACACTGGCAGTTCACATTCAAATGCAATTTTATCTCATGCAGTAATGTGGAGGTGGTGAGATTGCCCAGCTCTACTAATAGGACTTGCATGACATCTTACACACATAGAGTATATTCCTTAGGCAGCGCCGCATAATAAGTGTCTAATTATTATTATGATTACATTTGGCATTTTTAATAACAGCTGTAATTGGGTGATGTTGATGGCCTCATTTTAGGATTCTGTATTTGGCCTGAAGCTCTAGTCATTAAGTGCTGGCTGAGTAAAGAATAGCATATCATGAAATGTATTTCATGTCCCAGATATCTGCCAGACTGGAGGGTGAATGCTGACAGTGTCCTTAATGCTGGGAGGGGTATATGTCTTTTTACAAATACATAAAACCTTAGTGACGCATCGTGATTTCTCATGGTAGCATACTCAGGTCACTGGGAAAGCTAATTAAACAGAACACATTTCACTTTGATCAGCTACTTACAACTATATTGCAGTGATAAGATCAAATGAAGCTTTGCTACTATCATAATGTGTTTTAAAATGTAGAAGGGTGTGGGTGAGTATTATAAGCAATATGACCTAATGGTTTAATTCCTGGACTAAGCCTTGCAAGGCATGGATCTAAATCAGTCTGGGTATCCAAACAAGAAATGGAGGCTACAATTTGGCAAAGAATTTTAGCAGATGCATAGGTTGCCCTTAGAAAAAGCACATACGCGAGCAGTTGACTTGAGCCAGATGGGATGTAAACTGGTACTTAAGGGTAAGCATATGCTTACATGCTCATTAAATGAGAACAGGTTGCTGAACCAAAGCCTAAGAAAGTAGCTGGGGTGGTTCATGAATCCTAGAAGACTTTTAGTGAAATAAAAAGGCAACTGCTCTTCTCTCTATCCTTGTCTCTAGCAGTTTGCCACTCCCCTCACATCTCCCAGTAACTTTTGAATTTTTACCAAACATAGCAGAGATGCAGAAATATGAGAGAGAGTTAAATTCCTACGAGGTAGGTGTAAATCAATGTCTGGGCAAAAAGAAAAGCCCAGATTAGACTCCCATACCCCCAAAACTCCCCTTGGATATATTAGGAGGGAGGAGGAGGAAGGAGCATATTCAGACAGTGTCACCCATGAATCTCCAAGTGATTAGGAATGCAGCAGCATTAAATACACATTGAGGCACATGCTAAAATTGGGTCAGTATTAATGAAAGGCCAATATCCAACCTTCTTGGAAGCACCGATGCTTAGGGCTGTGTTCCTGAGCTCCAGTCCATAACCACAGGGCTACCATCAAGCCCAGATGTCGCCAACCTTGAGTAAATTATTAGTACTCTACTTAGCCAAAACTCCACCAGAGGCCACTGTTGTTAAATATATGTGGGGAATTTAGGGTGTGCAATGCACAGATTGTCCACTCGCTGCATGGCAAATACAAAAGGCATTTCCTGATGTTTTAGGGCTTTCTTTCCCCACCTTCTCATTTTAAGAAACCAGGTAGATTATTTCTGAAATACACATATATTTCTCCCTCATTTTCACAAGCCAGCAGATAACAATCATGATTTTTCATAAAGCACTTCATAAAGTACTGGAAAACCACTGTCCGTTGGCACAGAAGCTTACAGAAAATACAGAGATATGTGAATATAAATAAATAAAGAATAAGAAGGACAGGTTAAGGACAGGAGCTATTTGATACTTGATTTGTTCACTAATTTTAGCAAATTTTATTTGAACAGATTATCTAAAATAGGAAGGTGTCATACACTGCATGATCTTACTAAAACAGAGCTCTCTTATCCCCCATCTTCATGATTCTGTGATATTGGGCTTAAAAAAAACCCCTCATAATAATCTGCTTTTGTAAACATCCTGGAGCACTCAGGATGATTCATAGTATAGAAATATGATTAAAATAAAAACACCTTCATAAAAATTCATTGAAGACCACCTTTAAGGAAGATAGTCTTCCAGTGATGACTGTAGGGTTGCAGTTTGCCTGTTAAAATTCACATCTCAAAATGAATGTCATTCACATAGACCTGGTAAGCCTGGTTAGGTACCAGGGCTGGAGGAAACAAGGTTTCAATGAGATATTTAACTCTTGACTAAAAAGAATATTTTTGCAAGAAAAGTGGGACTGATGTAGGGCTTGTTCCAAACATGTATTTGAGCATGGAAATGGGCATGGGGAGAGGAGATTTTCTCCCTAACAGAGACAGTGCTGGGGCAAGCAATCCCCTTCCAGCTGAAGCTTATTTGTCTGGAAATATTTAGGATCACGGGAAGCAGTATTAGTTATTAGTGCTACAGCTGGTAGCCTAAAAGCAAGTAATTTTGTTTTGCCCATCTGTTTTAACTCTGAAGCCTAATAATGACAATTTAAACACCAGGATTTATTTAAAGCCACCTCTCTGCTTCCAGCATGTGTAACAGAAGAAAGTTGGTTTTGCTATGGGGTATTAAACAATGTACCATAAATGACACTGTAGATGGAGACCTGCGAGTTTGGGAGGGAAAGGTATTTAATTTAACACAGAGTCTGATAAAGACAGTACCCTGTGTATTTCTATAAGATAACAAATTGGTATTGCCTGGTCTAACACATTAAGGATCTTTGAATTCTCCAGGATACAGTATGTTTAATGCTGCAAATAGCTGGCAGCTCCTTTACAATCTTAACAAACTGCCTTGGACAATCTGATGGAATAATCTGCATTACAGAGTTCAATTTCCCATCGGCTGATGATGAAATCACTCTCTCAAACTGCTTTTCTGCTATTTGACTCAGGATATTGCTTCTTGGCTAGCCGGCAGCTTCCCTCCAGTCATCAATAAGCATTTTAATTAGCAAAATAAAACCCTAAATGTGAATTGAATTTTCTCGTCAGCTCGAAATCCTGTCTGAGCAAAAGATCCCATCCAGGGGTGCGGCTCAGCACTAGAGGGCAATCGAGATACACATGCAAGTCCAAATATCCCCTTCTCAATACCATTTTTTTTCTAGGGAAAGGTGAAAAATTGAGCAGTGATGTCTGTTTCAGCCCAATCTCTGCATGGAGAACAAGCAAGGCGGTCCCTCGGCAAGGCAGACATCACCCGGAGCCCAGCCTGGGAGACCAAGGGGGGAAAATGAGCTTTCCAAGGAAGCAACCCCAAGTTGGACAGAGGGAAATCAGGATGGTGCCACTGCTGGTATCAAATGCTTCATCTCCTTCCTGGCTATGTGGAGAAGACGTGAATGAAACAGGGCAATCTGTGGCCTTTCTCATACAGAAAATCAGAGAAACAGGTTTTTTTAGGGTATATGCAGTTTGGGGACAGGGACAAGCACCTAATCTGTGCCTAGATGCCAAGGGCAGATTTATCTCAGTGGATGGTGCTACAGGCAGCTGTAGCTTCCCCGTTACCAGCCTGGTGCAGGGTTGGTGATGGTTTGGTGTGGGACAGGCAGGTATCAGCCAACAGTGCACCTCTCTCCTGCCCCATCCCATCAGCTGTCTTGGGGCTTGCAGCCAGCCTGTTCAAGGGGTTCCGCAGTGTGGATGGCCCCAGACGCTACTGCAATAATAAACATGAATTAGTAATAATAATAGCAATCGCTATGTGCTCTTCAGGCCCTAAAATCTATGAATCTCTGATGAGATCTGCATTGTAGTAAATCCTTCTGTAATGTTCTCCGGGCCACCTTATTTAAATATTTGCTTAGTGCAGCAGATAACCCTCGTAAAATGGAGTGATCTGTCAGGAGGAAATAAATGTAATTTCCCCCTCCTCCACTTTCCTGCTTTAAGCATGGAAAGTGCTGTGCAGCATTAAGAAATTCTGTGTATATTTTGGTTGGAGGGGTTTAGGCCCAGCCCTGTGGCTGTGAATTCACAGCATCTTCACCCACACACATATACACATACAGAACCCTGACTTCCATTACGTCTGCCTGTCAGGGATTTCTCACTGGTAATTGTAGAGAATCTTTCTCTGGTTCTGACCAGAATGAAAATAGCGTTTCTTTGCATTTCCTGTAGTGCTTGTTTTGTGCAAGTGTTCCATCAAATCCATCACCGAAGAGCATTTAGGAGGGAACAACACATTTGAATTCAATATGCCTGAATATTAATGGAAGTTAGTGGTGCAATCTAAGAAACAAGCAGTCAACCATAGCACAGATCAGTGCTATTTACCCGGTGAGAATTAATCACCGCAGCCCAAAATGTGTGATACCTCGTATAGCTACAGACTCATTCAAAAGCAAGAATGTAAGAAAATAATTCTCAGCTGCATTTAAAGAGGTTTCACTCTGCTTCAGCAGCAAGCTAGTCTGGAAACTGTCTACCTAGCTTGAGAGAATAGTTCCTATGGGCAGTCCAGAGTCAGTACATAGTTTCTTTGCTGTTCCTTTCTCACAGGTTTTATTGCAGATTGGTTAGACCTTTCTATATGTCTTGGGATCTAATGCATGATGGCATCTGTGGCTGAGTTCTCCTATGCACAGGGACAATACAGGTGGCCCAAAGCTCCCAGAAATTACTGCAGGTGATCAGATTCATATTTCTGTAATGATGCTGCAACTTAGTGGATCATGCTGAGCATCAGGCCTGTACATCATGTAAACTGTGTGCACTAGTTGCGTTCATTAATGGTAGTTCATATTCCTTGGTACAGCTGATCACACCTCTATGCTTGCAAATCTTCTTCTATAATAGGTTCTACCATTCTCTTTAAATAAGATTTAATACTTAAATTGCATGACCTACAAATGGGTCAAACTATACCTGGTGTATTTCTAAGTTTGAAGAATCTCATGTGGGTTGAGTATTAAGATTATTTTCAGAGTCCTTGTGAAGGAGTTGGTGACCAGCACTCTGAAAATAATTGAATTTCTCATTGCATTGGACTAGGAGCACGCTTCCAGTCCATTACCATGTCCCATCTGAGCAATGGAAATCTGTAGTAATGAGCAGTACCTCTTAAAACACACTAACTCCTTCACCTGTGATCATCTGACCATATTCTAAAGCACCTAATTTAAAAGCTATTAGGCCCTCATATGAAACATAATGCACTGTACATGCTACAGCAAACAAAAGCTCCTATATTCCATTGCAGCCTCTAACTTCACGCCTTTGCTTATCCATCTGCCTAAACTTCCTTGCTCTCCCCATCAAGCCAAAACCTAAGTCTGCTGTAAGCAGTGTCACGGGACGGGGCTGAGAGGCACCGCACTGGAGCTGCCTTTGCAGGGTGGCTGCGAGCTGATCATCTCTGACGCGCTCCCCTGCCACTTTCCACAGGAGAACAAGTCATTAGTCCCAGTGACGCAGCCAAATTCCAATCTAGGTCATTACAAGCAGTTTAATTTCCCCCAGTGGCTTCATTTGGACACGGTATTCATCACTCTTCTCTGAAACAGTTATGGGAGCATTGCTGAGCATTGATGACAGAGGTTTTTTCCCACATTTGGCTGCTTGTCAGTGACAGGAAAAGCTTCTCCAGGACAGGCAGACAGACACACTTTGCAGATATCTTTGACATCTCTTCATATTCTGCACAGAGGAGGATACTATTTCTGTAGAGACAGCAGCTCCTCCTTTTTGTCTGCACCATGAGCTCAAGCTACACTAAAAAAGTATCTTGTAAGTGGTGTGGACACAAAACACGCATGCATACCACGGGCCACGCATGCTACTTGGAGGGGCTGTCACATCCAGCCGCGGTGCTTGCTGGGGGTGCAGTTTGCCTCCACGCTGACTACACCCCTTCCCAAGGCTTGCGCTGTCAGTGGCTTTGGCCCTGGGAGATGTCGAGTGAGCCATAAAGCTGTTTTTAATCACAGCGTGTATTTTTGGAAATTGAGTGGAATCCTAACCTTGTGTTCTATTTCCTACAAACTGTTTCTCCATCATCAGCAGCAACCTTTTGGCTCTGACTGCTTAAGCAACCTGCAATTTATGAGGCTTTCTGGTGCTTCAGACAAAGAATATGGAAAAACAAAAGAAGCCTCCGTCCCCTTTAAACCACGACCCCCCAAGAAAACTTGCACTACTGTGTGTTGTGGGCAAGTTCATAAATAATGCAGAGCATTATATTACATACACCTAGGTGGAAAGAGAGACATAGTTTTTTGGAGAGGTTTTTGTTGCCACCATGAAACACAAGAGGCTATACTCTCTTAGCTGGTGTGTGGTGCTGTCTGCAGAACATGCAATTACAGGTAAAACACAAAAGGATGAAGAGCGCCCTGTGTTGCTCCCTCCCTCCCACCTCTCTGACCTGCAATGTTTGTTTATTCCATGTGCTTTTTCACAAGGCCATGAGTTTCCAGGAGACTATGCAGAGCCCCAATTAGGAAGCATTCGACCTTGATCAAGACAGAAACCTTAATTCTTATTCTTCCTGATCTGAAGTAAATTGAGTCCCATTGTCTGAGCTCATCTATTATTTGGGCTCCTGGATGCCTGAGAGTCTGAAGTCAAATGGGACTAGATTATCACACTCTGGGGTGTGCAGGCAATGTTTTGCTCCTCTGAGCTAATGAGTGGAGTCTGTTAAGGGACCTGATTATTCCTACGTAACTTATGCCGCTGTTCCTACACAACTTTCTCTTCCAAGCTGTAAGGATTCAGGATTGTCATGCTGCAACCCATTTTTACGACTGCATAAAGCAGTCAAATGCTGCATGGCAAATATTCCATGGTTGCTTCCTCTGAGACTGCATCCTAGACAGATGTCAAAAAAGCACAGGACACACATGTTAAATATTTCTTTGAGGATCTGTCAGTGCTGATACTCAAGACTACGATCAATGGGAAAGCAGCAAGCCTCCTGGCATGCCTATACATGGCTCCGTAACTACAGCCTGTTGATAGCAAGCTTTTAGGGCTTCCTTCTCAAAGCAGCCAGCACCACTACAACTAAAGGTCACCAGATATAAAAGAAAGGAATGATGCCTACAGGGAACAGCAGATGCAGCTCCCTTCTCTTCAGGAGAGGTAGTTTCTTTAAACAACTTCTATGGATACTTGTCTTCACACACGTGATTGTCACTTCTAAGCCCTAAATGCAGAAGACCTAGCTATATTATAAATATGTTTATGTATATACATGTGTATGGCCTAATGATATGGGTATACAGGTAGAGCATTAAACCACACACACACAAAAAAAACGTGGCTCTGGATCATTTGCTTTCCCCATGTATCCTGATGTTGTTGGTTGTTCATCATTTTCACCCCACCTCTCCTCCTGTCCCTCCTCTTCTATTCTGCCCTCCCAAATCCCACATCCCCACCACAGTGCTCCCCACCGCCATACATCAGCTGTAGTCCACACAGCAGTGGCTCTCAGCCTGAGCTGCAGCATCAGGCACAGCTGTCAGAGGACAGTTTGCTGGGTGAGGGCTCTTTCTACACATAATGTAATGTACTGGTTTGTTCCACCATGTGTTTTAAGCAGCAATGAAAAGGTTGAGAAATGTGACCCTGCAGTGGAGGCCGGGCTGAGCCTCCTCCATCATCCCTTGTGCAACACCTACTTCACCTGGGCACTGAATAATATTGCTTCTCCCTCCCTTGAGTGTTACACATAAATGAGCACAAACCAGCAAAAGATTCGTCCCACAGTCCGACCTCTGAGATGCTTCAGACAGGCTAACAGGCATGCAGTATTGTTAGCATCTCACTCAGGCTGGTGGTATTTCACAGGCCAGTATTTTCCCTTTCCATAAATGAAAAGAGTCACTGGGATGGAAAGAACAAATCAACTGACAGGAAGAAAGCTATAGTTGCTATATCATACCCCAACATGCATATTCAACTTGGGAATAGGCTGTGCTCATCTCTGCATTAGGGGTATGTCTAGGCATCTCTAGTTTTCCTTTATCACCAAAAATCTAACTTTGCCAAGTCTTGCCCTGCAGTTTCAGGAGCAGGCACTGTCTGCAGATAAATAGATGCCAACAGCACACAGTCACCCAGAAAATAGCCCTTTAGTTTCTGTCCCCATAGACCCCAATTATTAGAAGCAAAGCACGTTCCTCACTGGTGGCTGAGAACATGAGGACGAATAGCCAGTGGAGCTCCCCTGGACCTGGCTGCTGCTCTGTCCCCATGGCTCTCCTTTGTCCAAGCTGTTGGCTCCCACAGGGTGCAGTCAGAGTTTTTCTGGTGTCTTTGTTTTAAGCTACACCTCTTGAGAAAATGCAGGCTGTTTCCTTTATTTCATGAAGTTCTGGATTCTGCTGTAGTGCCTTCAAAAATTGCTGTTAGAAAGAAAAAAAGGGCATGCCTGGGCAAAAGAACTCTTTCTGCTGAGCAAAATATCCCATGAAAATTTGTTTCAAAAAAATTAAAAACATTGCTACACTTTTCCCTTTTGTTGAGGCAAAGCAAACTGGAAACATGGGCAGTTTTCTGAAATACGAAATCATATTTGCTGGAGAAATATGGGATCTTGTTTTCCAGACCAGCATGGAAATGTTCCATAAGGCTGAGATGTTGCCACAACTGTACAATTTACACTTGGAAATGCATGTTTCATGTGAACACTGTTGTGCTGCTAGACCTCCTTAGAGTTTGGTGGTGGTTTTTGTTCATGAAGGATTTGATGTTGCTTTGCAGGAGAGTGGGGAATCGCTGTAAGTCAGATGTAATCTTGCTGATCAAGGCTGCATGGCATGAACATGTTCTGCTTGGGCATGATCCTGTCTCAGCATATAACAATCTGCATCTACAGAAGATGTCCTGAAGGGTGAGCTGTTGGATGTTTCCATCTGCTGCCACAGGAAAGACTGGATGAGGGCAACCAGTTTGGTTTCGTAATGGGGATTTATGTGCTGTCTTGTGCCATCATTCATGGTCAGAGTCACAAAATGAAGAAACTTTTGTTTCAGCTGATTTCTGCAATGGGGAGGAGTTAACTTTAGGGTGGAGATTGCAATGGAGATGGCTGGGTTTGAGCCATGGCTGCTTCTTGCTCAAGAAAGGACAAGGCCCATAATACTCAATTTCAAATCTCCTCATGAACGTAAGTCTGCTGCAGTGAGCTCCAGATTCACAGTCCTAAGGGCATCTCAGGAGACTCAGGAAAGAGTTTTCATCTTCTTTTCCCCACCATTCTCTGATTTGTTCCTGACAAATACCCCTGTCTTTTTTTTCTATTTCCCCTTGCTAAATGCTGAGAAAGTACTGCTTGGCTAGATGAGAAATGACCCTTTTCCAGTAGAGAAAACTGGGACAGACTAATGATGCAGGATGAAAGAGCAACATCAGTATCAAACAAAACATTGGGCTTTCTTACACTCAGCTCCTTTAGGAAGTCATTCCCCAGAGCAGCACAGAGAGACATCATGTTATTGCACAGCCTATTTCTGGTGCCAGAAGACAAACCACCCCATAGTTAACATCATTTGCACTCTTCAAGGCAAGTTTTGTTGTTCACAAGCACAGAACAAGTAAAACATTATTCTCTCTGAGTCAGCCGTAATAATGAAGTAAAAACATGTCTCTCAGATGTTTTATGAGCACTCATTTTTGAAGAGTTTTCCCAGTGTAGCTCTTTCTCAAAACTATCTTGCTGTTAAGGGTCCCATCTCCCTCAGATGAATAAGGCAAGGAGAATTGCTGTTCCCTGTGTTTGTGAATGGACTTTGAAATTCCTTGTCTGTATCATTAAATGAAGACCTGGTGAGTTCTGATAGTAATGGAAGCTATCTATTACATCATTCCCTTTTAAATTATTTTTTTGAAGGATGGGTTTGTCTTCTCTTGCAGGATCACAGTGTTGTGAAATAGAGTCAAAATAGTAGAAATTGTAGACTTTACATTACTTTACTTTATATTACCATCACAGATTTTGTTCATGCATTATTATGCTTATTAATGTCTATCACCAGGACATATGGAAGAGCAGTTACACCAGTCCTGTTAGATCATCACTCAGAGATTAGAAGTGAGTAAAAACTGCAAAACGTTCTCCATAAATATTCATTGGAATCATTTATAATGCAGTTACTCTGAAGACAGCCAGGCATCATGGCTGGAGGTACTGTATTGATTTTCTCCTACAGATAACAAGATTAAATCTGCTCAGTGTACCGGTCAAGAGATTTCTTTTTGAAAGGAAGTTCATGTGGAGCCAATCAGTGATGTCTCTGATGAACTGAGCCTTTCAGAAAGTGCTGAATCACCAAACCAAAAGTGTTCCTGGAGATCTACTGGATTTTACAAAATTTTCTTTTGGAGCATTACTCATACCCAGTCTGGAATTTCTTATCACACCTAGGGGAGACACTCACTTAAAAATAGCTTGAAACATGGAGATTTGGTCATTAGCTTAGAATTTGGTAGAGCTGGATTTTCATCCTTCACAGACTGAGCTAAAATCAGGTATTCCTCTTCCCAGGTGGATGATTCAGTTAGTGATTGGGGCAAGGATTTGAACAGGAACTCATTCTTGTTTGGGCAACGTCTTTCACGAAATTAAATTCTCCTTTTCCCCAGCTCTGTTCTCTGCATCTATTCCTAGCTCAGACACATCCTTAAGTAATTAATTATAATTAATATTTCTTAAGATAATAGAAAGACTAAAAAGTCACTCTAGTGATGTAAACATAATATGTACATCAGTTTGGTCAGTGATCTTACTTCCCATGCAGTAGCTGACCTATTCAAAAGTTGTCTTTTAATGCAAGAAGCAATAACAATGCAATGGGGAATAACTCGTGAACAAGGTAATGAAAACAATGAAAACACCAAAGGACAGTTCAGTATTTTAAACAAGCTGTAATATATTTCTTCCAGCATCACCTAGAAGTCTAGCAGGAGAGGGGATTCTGCTGGGCAAGGGGCTGTAAATACACATCTAAGATCAGTAAAACAAAGAAATGGATAGGTGGGATGAGGTGCACAAGGTAACGGGGAAACAAGATCAATGCAATAAGCAGCAGCAGGCTCCGCATACCATCTGCCTGGTACTCTCTCCTACCCCTATTAGGGCTCACTTTCACATCACACAGATCAGCCGTCTGTTTTCACCCACCCCCCGAGTGACAGTCTAACTGTGTGTTTGACAGAATATATGTTTTTTTCCCACCTCCTCCGCAAGCCTTTTCCTTTGTCCTCTTTTCAGCAGTTCTGGCTTCTGCCAGAAGATTGTGCTGACAATTTGGTGTGAAAAGGAAATTAGAAATGCACCAGTGTTCCTCACATGAGCAGAGCCACAGCTTGAATGAAAACATTAATTCAGATTAAAACTGAATCACTCAACAATTCATCTTTTTAGTGCATGCGTGTGTGTGTATGCGCTTGTGTGTACAACAGGGATGTTATTGTGTTAGGTCTCTGTATATGACCTACCTAATTAATGGAACGACACAGTCTGCCAATATAATTCCTACAGCTAAATCAGTGCATCATGCAACACACATATCCCCAAGGAGAGGAAGCGTGCTCTAGAAACTCTAAGAAAGAAAGCTGGTTTCTAGGCTCTGCCTTACAACTGTTTAAGAGCTATGCTGGAGACAACTCAACCTGACTCCCAAACTGGTCTCAAGCAAGCTCTGCTCCCCAGGCACCAAATAGCAGTTACCTCCTGGTGCATCACCTCTGAGCTGTCCCGGCCAAAGCCAAAGAATGAGGGGCAGGTTTTGAGATGTCTTCAGGGAGGCTACCTACCCAGAGGAGCTGGCTGCCTTTCAAACTCTCTCACATCACCTCCAACTGCCGCTATTTCCCTTCCATAAAGTGGAACTACTATGAAATCCGTCTAAGGGAATCATAAGATTTAATTTCTAAAGCTTTATGTGATGCTGGTGTAGAAAAAAATGCCATATGGAAAGAACACCTGCCAACTAAAATCTAGCCCTAAACGCAGAATATACGATACTTCCTGGCATGGGTGAGAATGAAGTGTCAGAGGTTCTAGTTTGCAAAGGCCAGAAGGGACTAACCCTTAAAAAAAGCAGAAAAATCTTTTTCTAAGGTCCTTTAGAGAGTGGTTGGTGTTGGGGGGAGAAGTGCTCTCAGGGTCCTAAGGGCTTGTGGTACAAGCGACCTGCGATCAAGCATGATGAGAAACAACTCCACAGCATCCTCTCGAAGTGTATAAGTGTCTGTGCCACTCAGCCAGGAGTAAAAAGGAATGGAAAGAAATGGCAAAAGCAGGACAGCACGGCCTTCAAACTGATTAGTCAGAATGACAAAATCATAACACAAGCCCATGACTCACTTAAGATTTTCTATTCAAAAAAGTCACATTTCCTTAGCTATTGCCATGGGCATCCCACAGAGTTACACCAAAGTCAACAACAACAACAGAAGAATTACACTCAGCGTGCCAGGTTCATTTTAAAAAGCAGTATAATTAGAAATAAATTAAATATGATCAGTTGGTGGGGCACTTCATGTTGTCCATGTGCAATTAAGGAGAGCAATCACATGGTACTGCAGGCAGCAGACGGTCAAATAAAAAAAGGATGATAAGAAGACAAGGACGCAATCAGAAAAGGCAGTACTCAGAGGAAGCGACAGAAAATCCATCTGTTTGCTGCCTGTTGGATTCGACCTAGAAGATTAGTTCCTGTAATGTGAGGCTTAGCTTCTTTCTTCTAAGTAAATAAAATTTCTCTATACATAGGAGCAGAAGATTAGCTGCAGTCAGGACAGCACTAAGGTCTCCACTGCCCTGAGTCCCGTCTCTGACATTTGCTCCTCCCAGATTCAAGGAAAAGGTTCAAGAACAGGTTAAATGAAGACTGATCCCTTCCCTAGTCCATCTTCCCAGCTTACTGAGGCTGTACCCATCCCTGGATTTATCACCGTTATCACAGAGTGACCATGGTACACTTTCCCTGCATTAATTTGTCTACTAATTTTTAGCGTAGATGAATATGGCATCCACAATATCCTGCAGCAATGAGTCCCACAGTTTAAAGATGGCTTGTGCAGGAAAAAAATTTCCATTGTTTTCTTTCAAAATTTTTTTTGGCATTTTTAGTTTGAGGCCTACAGCTTGTCATATAATGAGAAGGAATGAAGAATCATTCCTTGTTTGGCTTCTCTGTGAGGAAGCTGTTTTGCACTTTCAGACATCGTCATTGCCTTTCTGTGTACTTTTTCGTGTTCTTCTACCTCTCAGGGGAACCAAAGCTATACATAGATTTCAAGAGATCTGAACTGCAGTTAATTACATTTCCTGGTATGTTCTCTATTCCTTCCCTAATAATTTCTAAAATTCTCTGCACCTTCTGACTCATTCCCACTGAGCCTTGAGCTAATGTTTTCATAGTACTGTTCAAAGCGAGTCCAAAATCTCTTTCCTGAATGCTAATAACTAATCTAGAGTTCATCACTGTTTTCCCAATGGACATTATTCTGCATTTCTTAATATGTGAATTTCATCTTCTGTTTTATCACCCAGTCCCTCAGTCCCATGAGAAGCTTCTACAGGTCCCTACATTCATTTTAGCTTTCTCTGCCCTGACCAAATTTGTATCATCAGGAAATGGTATTACCTCAGCTCTTTGCGTATCATTTGTGAACACCCTCAATAACACAGCCCCAGGCACAGGTCTCTATGCAAGGTCAGAGGATAACCTCCCTCCAACATGAGACTACTGTTCCTAGCTTTTATCCGCGTACTAAATCACGAAAGGACCCTCTCTCTTATTCCATGAGAGCTTAATTTTCTTAAGAACCTTTGGGGAGAGAACTTGTGAAAAGCTCTTGAGAATTCTTGTATATTGTAGCAACCAGATCACCCTTACCTACATACTCACTGATTCCTCAAAAACACAAAAATATTTGTGAGGCATGGCTTCTCTCTGAAAAGCCTTGTTCTTTCCTATTTTGTCATCTTTATCCCTCTGTCTTCTAATTCCATTCTTTAGTATAGATTTTACCCTTTGCACCCTAAAGTCCTGCCAGCCTGTGGCATTCCAGACTCCCCTTCCCTGGAGACTTTAAAAAAATCAGCACACCAGTTGCAGCCTTCACTTACTCTGTGCTGAGGATGATGTAAACCACAGATTTACATCCCCCCATTAACAGCTGAGCAATTTCATATCTGAGTTCCTTTAGAACTCTTGAGTGAAGCCTATCTGCTCCTGGCAATTTGTTATTATTCATCTTACTGATTTATCCCTAGGCCTCTTCTACCAGCAGTTCAGTTTGAGGCAGTTCTTCTGCCTTGTCCCCCACAGAGAAAAGCTCTTGTGAGGTACCCTGCTTGAACTCCAGAGCTGTGAACATTGGTCTACAGAATTAATCTTCCCCGTGGGCTCCATTGCACTTACCTGCCCTCCAGACTCCCAAGAAGGCTTCTGGCTCCTGATGTGCTCAGGGCAGGCTGTATTATTATTTTTATGCCTTCAACAAGCTGATCCTCAAAATCTGTCTGAGGTTTGCCACATTGCACATCTACTTTTTGCTTTCTCGAAAGTGGATGTCTTTTTCTCTGTTTTCCTCATTGGGACACAGCTTCCAGTTTGCAACCTCCACTCAGGTAATGCAAATATGCAAAGTGGATTGCATCCATTTCATACTACAAAGAGCCACTGTGTTTCAGTTGACCCTGTAACATGTTCTCAGGGCTTGGCTCACACTGCTTTAACAAAGAGCTGGGGCTGTCAAAGATGCTACTGCAGTAATCAGGCTGGGTACCCATGTCTCCTGTGCACCCATGTCTCCTATGCACCCGTGCCTCTTGCCCTTTGCAGCAGAGGCTGGTAGTTTGGTGGCTACATGAGGTATGAACACACCATCCGTTCAGCTGACTCTGCCACAAGAGCAGTATGATGGTGGTAATTAATGCACTGAGGGTGGGAGTTTTGTCTCTGGCTGAATTGACAGGGACTGCTAGAGACAGTGATAGACAGAGCGAGGGGTTGATGGAAACTACAGCCAAGCGGTGAATGTGAACAGATGAAAAACTGCCAAGGGTGACTTCCTGCATATCCTCGGGGTGATTAAAAGAATGACTCCATCTATCGCCCCTGTTCAAGGCTAGCAAGTCTATAGTCTACCATTATGCAGAAATCCTTTTATGTACTATTAAAATGCAGCCAGCTCTGCACAATGCAGAGCTGTCCTTTAACGGCGTCCATCAATGCTATAAAAGACAGGAGCTGAAATGAATATCATTTCTAACAGAAATCATTACAATTCTAAACAAAGAAATTTTTTAAAGTACAAAAAGAGCAGGATAGAGCAAAAAAGAGAAAAATCTAATTATATTTGTAAAACCGCTGCTATTAGGGAACTAGTACAATTAGAGTTCATCTTCTGTCCTTGAATTAAAAAGGTGGGCATGGCTAATCCATGAAACTAAAGTCTCCTTTATCTTGCAGTTATAGAAAATATTACTTCAAATTTCAAGGTACCCTTTTTATTTGGGGGGAGGGGAAGCTTAAAAATAAATATGGTTCAATCCTTTTTCAAGGTCTAACCTTTCAGAATATGCCTAAAAGTCAGCGGGGAGAAGGGCAGCCAGAAACAGCCTTCGAAAGCAAGAAGAAAAGAGTAACACATCACTTCAATGCTTGGAACAAAACCTGTTCTTTCTAGCCATTTCTTAAATTAATGATGGAGGGATGATACACTGTTGTTTATAAGAATTAAAGAGTTGGCATTTCGTGAAAAATGAGATACTCCCAGGTGGCAGGAAATTTTGTCCTTACATACTTCAGTCTTTAAAGCCCGTTCTGCCATCCTTCTTTTAAATGCCTTGCTCTGGTCTCAGGCCTCTTTTGGGAATACGTATCTTTGATCAAGGGTCTGTCCTGCCTTCTGAGCTCCTACTGGCAAAGAGTTTCAAAGCAGCTTTGCTCCTCTGAAGTCAATCAAGACAGCATGTCCACCTCCCAGATTTGAACATCAGAACCATTGACTTCGATGGGCATGTGTCACGTGTGCAAGACCATCTCCTCCACGTGTTCTTGTGACAGGCAAGTCTGGAAATGGGCTTTTTATGGTCCATACAGCCCTAGCTCTAGGTGTTAGGTTGTGATTTCAGTAGATTTACTCACATGCCTAAATTTAGTTGACTTAAGGCTATCAAAAATCACCTTTTTTCAGCATGTGTGTGCATTTAAGTATGTATTTGTATATGAACAACACACACAAACTGATCCACAAACTTCCCTTACCAGCGAACCCACTTCTGTGCAGCAAAGCAACTGAAACACAGACAAGAGATAAGGTATTAATGTACTTCTCTGACCTGCTGTACTCATGTATGTGAATGCTTCCCAGTACTTAATGTATTTTTAACGAATCTGAGTGTCGGGAAAGGAGACAGAAACTTTCAAAATCTGTTGGCCAGCACTTTTTTCCATGCTCATCTCAGAGGAACTATTTCTGGATGTGGTATTTGGCAATATGAAGAATGAGATCAGAGTCTGGCCTATTGTCTCCTCTTTCGTTTGAATTTAGATGTTATTTACTGAGCATAAAATAGCCAAATTATGACATGGCAGAGGAACAGAAAAGATACCTGCTTAATTTTAGTGATAGGTTTTCTGAAGCTAATTTTATTCAAATAAGTGCTGTGTTGTGGGTGCATGACCACACGTTATATACATTAGCAATGCCAGGATCTAAGTGGAGGTTACTGTGTTCCAAGTGAAAAACCATCATCATCCACTCAAAAATGTGATCAGATAATGAGCGGCTCTGAAGTGGATAATTTGACTTTAGTCAGAGATGGCTCAGCACCAGATAATACCTGACCCAGATCTCTTTCCAATTCATCTAAAACCTACTATTGGCCTGATTTCACGCACTGTTTCTTGAGGTGACCTCTGATGGGCCAGGGGCAGAAGAAATGAAATGAAACACAGTGTTGACACTCATTAATTTCGAAGTCCTGACATAAACCTTCATTTTTCCCTCCATGAGGCTTCTGTGAGCATTTTTGATAAGGAGAGGCTGATTTTTAAAAAAAGTTTTGTGTGTGTAAATGGGAAATAAAGGTTTTAACAAAATTTCAGTATATGGCATATCTTAAACAGGAAGAAAAGGGAACTCCAGTGCCCATTGTACACAGATGAAATTTATAAACCAATAAGACTAATTTAATCCACAAAATCAATACTGGGAATTGTTACCGAAGAACCACTTGTTGCCTTTCCATTTGTTTGTAGACACGTTTCTGGAATAATAATGGCAAGTCATTACTCAGACACTGGTCGGTGGCTACAGAGGCATTGAAAGCCATGGCTGAGTTTGTTGGTCTGCATTCCGTTGTCAGTAAAAAGAATGTTTCTCACTCAGAAATTGCTGTCAGGATAAGATCCCCCTGATAATTGAAAACTGTAGGCTTTCTGGGTGGGATCTGCAAAAATATTCATCATGGATGTAATTCAGCCACCAGTAAAATCAGCAGGAGATTCACCAAATGCACGAACACAGCAAAATCATGTCAACCCTGAGGGCTAAGTAGAAACCCTAATTTATTTGTTATTTAAATGAAACTTTAGCAACATGGAAAAGGATAGGATCCTTCCAGCATCTCTGACTGCATTGATCTTTCAGTGAGGCAGAAAGACTCTGCTCCCCATTTCATGACTGATTTAGTTTAGCAATTCAAAGCAGTCCATGCCTTACTGATGGGATCAATGGGCTGTTACTCTCCATAGCTTCTCTGGGAAGGTGGATGCTGCTGCTTCGTCTTGTGTGGCACGTAGCCACAGGGCACACACTGGCTCCTGCACTCATCTCCAGAAATATCCTCCAAGCTTCTCAACAGCAGGAAGGCAGAGACAGATCCACAGCTCAGCTTTGGAAGTTTTACGTAGCTTGGAAACTCAGCCTGAGACTTGCAAAAAAATCCTTTCCCTGCGTGCTCAAGAGCTAACCAGAAGGCTTTTTTGTTTGGTTTTAGGGTGGTTTTAGTTTAATAGCATCCTATCCCTGGTTTAGTGAAAGTTTATAAAACCAAACTCAGATTGTCTTTAGTATATTTTTCTCCTTTTTATTTTTACTCTTTCCAGTGTCCTATCCCAGTACCATTATCCCGATTTCTGCATTTTCCCAGACTTTAAAACCCCTCAGCCTATCCTATCAGCAGTTCTGAATGGCTCTCCTTGCACCTAGTTAAAAATTGAGCTAGGTCAACTCTTCGTTATGGATAACAGTATTTACTTATGACTAGCACATTATTACGAATCAAAAACCTGCTCAGGTTTTACATATACCTTATTCATACAAAAAATAAGCTGAGGAAACAAAAAAGGCTTTGGGTGTTACTCAAACACCATATAAATCTCAGTAATAAATGTATTTTCCCTCTGTTACTCCTTCTTTTGCCAAAATTAAAGTTTTAAATGGTGTACAAGAATCTAAATCAATTCGGTGAAGCATTTAAGCACATGCTTATCTTTAAGCAACCAAGTAATTCATCAGCTTCAGCTGTTATTCACTGACTTCAGTAAGACCAGTCACACAAACTTCCCTCTGCCTGGTAGCTTGCTGCCATGCAACCCCAGCGATGAAAGCACAAATAGTCTTGAATGGAGAAAGCACCCTGCATCCATTTTAAAAGAAGATTGCAATCAGATCTGCCACCAGGTTGAGAGGGCTCTGTGATGGGCAATTGCTTCTCTCTAATGTATGTTTGTCATCTAACGACTCGGTCGTGAAGACGGGCATTGGGGGCTCTCTGCTTCCTGATGCAGGAGTGGATCATTTCTCATGAAACCCACACATCACCATATGTGTCTGAAGACCAGAGGGCAAAAGGGGAGAGTTATATTGCTGACAAATAATTGCAATGTGTCTGTTTAACATTTGCAGCAAATCAGCAGCAGCATTTAGAAGGGCTGCCTGGAGGCCTGGAGCTGTCAAGCCAGATAATGGCCCGAAACACGGCTGGCTAATAATAACACCGGGCTTCACTGCACTGTGCTTAAGTGTAAACTCGAGAGGGCTTTTTTTCCTGTTTTTTTCCCCTCTCTGCAGCTGTTGACATTACATTTAGCAAGGGACGTCTCGAGCAGATCCAGTCTGTGACCTTCAGAAGACACAACCCAACGTCTCCAGCAGCCACACATTGCAGCTCCACCAGCGTGAGGCACAGCTGTCACGGGGGCACCAAAAAGTCCCAACGCACCATCCAAAGCTGACCTGGCCACCGTGGTGAGTGGCTGCCCACCCCATGGATGACTGTCACACCGCAAACACAAGGCAGTGCTCTTCGGCACCATGGTGCCAAGCCCAATCCCGGTACATCAGGATGGGGTAGCTCTTTCTCTGTGCTAACCTATGTGTTCTGCATGCTGGTAAGCAAGGAGACGGCAGAGAAGATACTGGGTGAGGGTACCCAATTTTACCTTACTTACAGGTTTGTTTCTCCAGCCAAGTGCAAAAATGACCTGAGGGTCCTAAAGACTTGAATGAGTGCTCAGACCCCTGAGAAGAGAGGGTTTGGCTATTTGCTCTTGGTGTTACCCTACTGTGACAGGGGTGAATTATCAGGTGGAACTTTTCACTCTGAAAAACAGGGAGGGAAAGCCAAAAGGTTCAACACCACAAAGCACACAGCCCAACCTCCACTGAACACAGTGAGGAAACAATCTTACACCGCTGTGAACAGCTGTCTTTTGGATTAACCAAGCTGCAGCTTACTTCAGGGCTGAATCTGGCCTTTATATTTGTATTTGGAGACATTTTCAGTGCTGGAGAAGAAAGGGTGTAGAAGCCATAAAGCACCATGCCCAATTAAAACCACTTTCAAATCCTCAGCAAAATATAAACATGCTCAGCACTGCAAATTTAAAGAAAAGAAAATGCTTATTTTTAAAAACCACTATTTTTAGCTCTACTCACTTTGATCCAAACATAGCCAGTGAGCATGAGAATTTTATTATACCTTAACCATGTCTGAAAGCATGGAAAATTACAATTCAGACACTAGTCACATCCCGTAGTTAAAAAATCAGGGAGATGTGAGTGAAGTAGTGGAGAGAACCCAACCACACAGGGATAAAGGAGGTAAATCAACTCAAGGATCTGTGTTCAAACTGCTGTGAAGTATAATGGGTTTCATCTCTATCTGAATGCTCAGACTATAAAGGTGCGGCAAGGAGGTAATAGCAGTGCTGAGTGTAAAACATCACATTACCTGTAACTGCGAGATGGCAGCATTGTGGGAAACAACTGGCTTGGGGGAACTAAAGGTGAGCAACGTGCCCCATCATTCATCTGGTAAAGTGCCTGGATTTATGCCAGCGTAGTGTGGGTCTAATTTATAGTAAATTAGGACATTTCTAGTGTCCGCTAGATCCAAATGTTGTTTTGTTTGAGAACTTGAGAATTCAATGGAAATATAACGTGGTTTTGCCTCTGGCCAGACTGTGGAGGGAAGAAGGCATGAATGACAGATGTCCCCATACAGCAGCGTCATGGGGACACCAGGAGTGTCATGGATCAGTTTTCTTCTCCATCTCTTTTTTCCCAAATACAGGTGCCAAGGAACGACATGGCTGAGGTCTTCCACTGGCTACAGGCTCAGCTGAATGGCACAGGGGACTGAGCAAAACTTCACGTGTTTCTGAAGTGTGCCCAAAACTTGGGGATACGCTACCAAAAATAACTGCTCTTTTTTTGTATCCATTTCCCAGAAGGCTAAAGTAGAAGATTATGGTGTACGGTGTTTTCTCATTTAAACCAAGGCTGTCCAGCAGCATGCAACTGAAAGAAGCAATAGTGGCAGATAAGCTAAGAGTTAATGGTCAATTAATTCTGGCTCATTATATCTGCGTTCTCCCACTGTACAGGCTTTGCCATTGCAGCTGGGAAACCTACGGTACTGGTACCACCTGCCCTGCAAAGCATATTCTTTCCCTCAGTTTTCTATTTCTGTGTGCGTATTTCTGATAAAATTATTCTTTCAATCAAAAAAAAAAAAAAACCAGACCAACAGCCTCCATCCAAATCCCCAAATTCTACCCATCAATTTAGGTCTTATTCTTGTATCTTCCCAAGCGCAGGACCTAATTTATGCAAAAGACTTCATGTTTGATTTTGGCCAAGTCACTTAACTTCTCAGGAGGGAAATTCATCTGACCTAACTTCAGCTATCTAAAATGAGGTGTCTAGTCCAAGCTTTCTGCATATGCTCCCGCTGCTGTCAGAGAGAGAGACCGAGTCCCCCAGAGGGTGCTTCATCTTCTCCTGGTGGAGGGGCCCAGCTCTCTGCTTCGGCGATCATTAATCTTCGATCTGTGCTCTGCTGCTTGCCCAGCAGGACACATCTGATCCAGATCAGGAGTGATTTATGCTGCCTTTATGCACAGATAAACTCAGAGCCAACAGATCAGGGCAGCTGTGAAATGAGGATAATTCTTCCCCTCTCTCATTCTTTTGCCTGTTCTGTCCATTTGCATTTCAATCCAGCAAATATTTATCCATGTTTAATTTTAGGCAGATTCATAAGAATAAGCAAGGCACAGAGTTTCTGCAGGACTGGGTCCCAAATCTTCAGATGAAGGTCTGTTTCTCGGCATGTTTTTGTGCAGCAAACACCACGCAATTCCAGCTGAGACTTCTAGGTCTTGAAGCATTAAATCATTGTCATCACCATTGGCCCCAGCTGACAATCAAACATCTTCCTGCTGCAGATACGAAGGAATAGGTGGTGTTTACAAAGGTCCCCTCAGCCTCTCAGCCATTTGCCTCCACAGACTAAAATGAATTCAGCGCAGTCTCCCCTCAATGATCCAAAATTGAAATAAAATCATGGGTTTTATCAGGGTAATGCTTGCCAAAACACACACCAACATGCCTCTCTGATCTATCCACAACGATCAGCCAGATAAAGGGCATGTGACAAGTAGGAACTTTTCAGAAGCATTTGGACTTGGCAAAGCATTAACAGGCAATTAAAACCTTGCGTGAACCCAAGTTTTGCCTCTGCTTGTTTGCAGAGTTAAAACATTTCCTTAAAAAGAAAACAAAACCAAATAGGCCTCAGCAGCTTAATGAGAATTTTATTATACTAGCTCTTATTTACTGGTATGGAAATGCTCAGATTGTTCTGTATAAATAGCATCCTGTTTCTTTTTCCCTTTTCTTAGGCTTTTAACTAATCAGCTTGAAAATGCATTTGCCATTAATCTGATAACCATGGTTTCCTTTAGCAATGATCAAACCCTAGCTTTCAGACTAACTTTATTTGAAGATAAGGTCTGATTAATTTATTGTATCATTTTAATTATGAAATGCAATTTAGGTATCATTATCCCATTTATTGAGCTTAAGGTGAGTTCACTATCCACCCTGGCCAACACTGAGGCCAGTTCTCCGTACTGATCTCTTTCTAATTTACATGATAAAGTGACCATATTGCTTTGGACTTTCATTTTATTGTTTCTTTCATGGAAGCCCCAGGAACCTTAAGTGTTATAATGACCATGTATAATGACTTGCTCGTTGACCATAGGAACCCTGTGCGTGAGTCTTCTCACCTCTCGTGCAGATGTCCATTTCTGTGCTACCTGTTCAAGATCCCATTCTCCAGGGGGAAGAAATAAGTGCTCCCAAATTGTGATTTATCTCTTTTCAACGACTGCCATAGGATGAGACAGCCAGTGTTCTAAGTGGTCTAGCTCTTTCTGCAGTCTCCAAAAGGGGTCTTGACAAAGGATTTGCATGCAGGTTTCTATTACAAACCTCCACATGAGGATGTATATGTCCCTTTCTGTGTGTAAATGCAGAAAACAGCCTAAAAGGGCCAGGTTTTCGAGCAGAAGGCAGATCCCTTTACAAATGTTGCAGTATTTTGACTCCCATTATACCTGTGGCCCAGCCACTGCACAAGCACCGTAATCACATATACAGGGCAAGAAGAACCACTGGAAGACAGTGGTACACACACCCCAGCGGATGTTGTATAAAGGAGGAGTGTAAAATCCAAGTGTCAGAAGGCATTTTGTTGGCAAAACATTTAGAAGTGTCTGCCTGTAACCCCTAAGCACTATCTGAGAGTACTGATAATTCTCACTAGGACGTTTAGGCGCTTGTGTTGCATTTTGTAAACTGAAGTGGAACTATGACTGCCCTGTTAGTAGGATGCAGTGCTAAGCTCTGCTTCAGTATCACTGCTTTCGGCAGCTGCCTGTTCCCAGGGAACAGCGGGTTTCTGGCTCAGTGCAGCGGGTTTGATCTCCAAGTCCAGGCAGCTGTTTTTAGGGTAAACAGGAGCTGGAAACATGGGCCTATTTCCCAGCCAGCCTCAAAGATGGGAAGAGAAAGGCAGGTTGAGATACTCACCATTACATTTCAAGTAGTCTCAGCTTCCAGACCTCTCTACAAGGTCTGGAAAAAAGTGATTTAAGACCTTCTGGCAGTTGGGTCTGTCCTCATCACATCATCATGACAGACATTGTAGATGCCACAAGTTGCCTGGGAAGGCAGCTTTTTGTTCCAATGAACTGACTCTTGACTCTCAGATAGACTCTTCTGGGCACTCAAAGAGAGAAAAACAAGGAGTGGATTGAATTGTAAAGGCCAGTTGCAATGCCTATTTACAGGCCCTGTGTTCTGCAAAGCTTGCTTTGATTTGTTCTGCTGATGTTCCCCTCCTGGTGACAAAAGAGGAGAACATAAAATTAATTCCCAACTCCAAAGCAACATGGAAATGACAAAGAAAGTGTTAGCCTGTGTAACTGTTCATTTCTCTGCTGCCATAGCAGGCTGGAGAAATAGCAGTTAAAAATTGGAGTCTTTAAAAATTGGAGTACTTTAAAAATTGGAGTCTGCACGGTATCCTAGACATGTAATGGTATCTGCAGTGATGTCATTAGCCCCTCTTGAAAAACTAAGCTTTCATCTTCAGCTGCTATGACCCTGGGAAATTCATCAGCTCAGCTGGGTTCTGAGAAGGCATCAAATCACATAATACATGGGGATAGTCAGCTTACTCTTACCTGCATTTAAAAGCAATTTTCTTGTCCTTAAATAATCTACACATGTTAATTAGAAGCTAGTAAAGTAGCTTAAATGGTGTGAAATTAGACTGAATTATTCATGTCATTTCTTGGCTGCTGCAGTTGCAGATAGTGTTTTTGTTTTGGGGAAAAAAGACTTAAATAATGAGAAGATGAAAATTCTTATTAATTTGTTTTCCCAGGAAAAGAAGCCTTTCTGTTGAACAGGGCTTCAGTTTAGAAGAGTACTTCAGATGAGGAAAAAACATCCACTCATTTAGCTGGTACATGTTGACCTATCTTTAATCACTGACTAGCCTCAAACTACTTTCAGAGATACCAGTGATGCAAAAATAACCTTTTGCAGGCTACACAGCCCATGTTCTCTGCCCATGGCAAAATGTTTCCTAGAGCAGGAAAAGTAATTTAGAGGTTGGTGATTCGAGGTGGAATATTACAAGTTTACTATTTTCTGAGAAACCTTTCTGCAAGGAGTGGAACAGATGGGTCCGTTTCTCCTTGGGAGTAGAGGCCAGCTTTGGTGATGTTCTTCGAACACAAACCTGTACAAATGGCCCATGATTTACTAACTCTTTCTGAGAAGAGCTACAAACTTAGATCTTTCTATCTCTTCCAACCTGGGGCTGAATGTAGGGACAGAGATGAAAGGCAGAATTTAGAAATACTAATTTAGCAGGTTTTGACTTAGAGCAACTTTGCTAAAGCAAAATGATTAAGACTTAGATAGAAAGATAATTAGCAGAAACGCAATTAAGCTATCCCTACAGGAACCATCTTCAGTGTCTCAGCTGGAATGTGCTGTTCCAATCTCACCAGGTAGAGCAGTTCCAGTATCATCCAAAGTATTCAGCTAAAGAAAGCACATCCTCATTTATCTGTTTGAAAACAAATTTAAAATCCAACAGGGAAAATATCACAAGAAAGTGAACATAGAGGAGTAGAAATTCAGGAATAAGAGCTGAGGAAAAGCAATAATGATGCTGCATCTGCATTTGTCTCTGTGGGTCCAATAGCAGCAGTTTATGGTACCTGAAGATGCTGTAATTTCCTTACTCGATCACAAGGAAATACCCTTCTTCTAAATGTCAGAGATGGCATTCTTATAATTTATATATGGCTGCACTCAGGATCCCCGGAAGAACCTGCATCGTCCCTAACTTCTTCCTTCCCCTCACCCCCTAAGCTTACATTCAGTGAGAGATTTTAGCCTGGCAAAAGGGTTAGCAGTACAAATATAAGAGACAGAAAGAGAAGGGATGCACAGAGATCCAACACAACTTTTCCAAAAAGCAGAGAAATGCAGTAGCCCCATAAAAAAGCTACAACTGGGGGTGTGAAACTCCAGTGCAACAACAAGCCCAGGGCTGTAACTTGGCCGATGGTCAGCTGTGGCACCTCTCAGTGAACACCAAACAGCAGCCTCTGCTTTCCATTAAATTACTTTGCTTTTCTGTAGAATAGAAGTTTATTTTGGGGGCCATTACTCAAGAGTAGGTGGCATATGGGAAGTTCACAGCTAAGTGTACCCCATAATAATGTGGTCATGTTCCTATTCCCAAAGTCAATGGCAGACACAGGAACAGACCCAGTTTCAACTCCCAGTTCAGTGCCCTACTCACTAGACCACAAAATTGTTTTTTATATAGACAGACATATAAAGATATGGATGGATGGCTCAAAGCCTGATTTTATGGCCATATGGACACCTAAAAATTAGCATTTTAAAATGCAAAGGATTTTAGCTGCTGCATATTAATGAGTCCAATCTTCTACAATAAGGCAATAATGAAATGACCTATAAAAGCAGTTAACATCAGTAGAAGTGAGATCAAACATAGTTTCAGTGCTAAAAACCCTCCTATGACTATAGAGGCAAGCACACTTTCTCATCATAATTTGCTCGCCCTATACAGCACAGCCATCTCAAATATTATGGAACTATTTCTGGGTCGAATATCTAACACAATGCTGTCCATTCACCTAAAATCCTGAGCTGCTTTATATCATCTCATCTTGCAAAACTGCTGCAATTTCAGAATTGGTTTCAGGTCTGGCACCTCTGTGTGTGGATTGACATCCTCAATGAATGCGTTTAAAATATCTGTAGAGAACCTTTTTTTTTCCCCATCCTGCTAAGATTTGTGATTTCCCATTGGGTTTTGGTGTTCTCACACACACACCTACAGCATAACAAGGTACTTTCTAAGCTATTGTAGATATTCCTTGTGACAGCAAGCGAAAGAGAAAAGATGCAAAGCCACACCATGCCATCAAGCTCACAGCAGGAGAAATGAAACATATGTCTCCAATAAAATGCATTGGGTCAAGTTCTCAGCAGTGGGACTCCCACAGATTTTCAGGAACCACAAACACGATCTTTGCACCTTGCCAAGCGCCCCAGATATGTGATCCATTCAGGAGAACGTAACTTTAGATTTGTCTTATTTCTGTCTTCTCTCCATTTATTTTAACTGCTGCAGTGAGACGTAACATGGCACAGAATGTCCCTGACGCTATCGTATTTTAAGTCTTTATGCAATGACATGAAGACTGTTCAATAAACCTGTTGGGTACTTGGCAGAAATGATGGTGCAGGAAACATGGTTGTCACTTGCATTTGCAGATGAAGTCCTTCGACGTCTGGAATCAATAAGGATGGAGCAACCACAAGTGGAGTAAGTTACAATAAGTTACACAAGCGACTTGAAACTTTGAAATCTATTTCCCTGGAAATTTGGATATGTCGCATTTCCAGTGAAATTAAAAGTCCGTAGAACTGTACTAAAAGAAAAGATCGCAGGCTAACCCACAGACACCGACAACTTTTTTTCTCTAATTAATATACTTCTTTTCTTCTTCAAAGTGTTAGCCTATTTCATTACGAACTCAAATAGGGGACATTTTGATCTAAAAAATAAGGTGGTTTAGATCTTTGCTAATTAGCAGTTGTCCTTAAAGATTTTTACAATAAATTTGATGAAAAATTGTATTATAATCTGTCATGCCTACTATGTGCTTAGTATGAGAAGATCATGGAATATTTATCTGACGTTATATGACATATCATCTAGACATCAGTGTGTTGTACATTTTGAAACAAAAAATTAGACATATGATAGTGAAAATAAAATAAATACAATCTATAACAATTGGTTAAGTCGTCCAGAAGTAAGATCTTACTATGACCAAGAATGATATTTTTAAAACATAACCCCCCTCCATTTAAAAATAATATGAATGGAAAATGCAACTAATTTCTATATAATTTTCTTAAAATACTTTTTTAGAAAACAAAATAACTTTTTTCTGTCAGTAGCAAAACATTTTTGGAAGGGTCTAGTTGCAACGACCCATGACCCTGCTGGCACAAGGAAGGTCTTCTACTGTGCAACAAGCCCTTTAAGGGAACTACCTGCCCTCCAGCTCCACCCTACAGCCAGTATATAAGCCAGCAAGGTGGCCCAGGGCAGTTGATGAAAGTCTGAGCTACTGCAGGAGGTACTGTGGGATGATGGGCTGCTGTACTACAAAGACTGCTCAGCTGTGTGGAGGCAACTGTCAAGACAAAGGTACTGCTGGGGGTATCTGAGTGAGGAGGTGATGGGTGGTTGAAACCCTTTGGCTTTTGGAGACTCTGAAATGCAGTGTACATCTAAGGATGGACTTGGTGACCCACTGGCCTCTTGATGGGGGAGACAGAACTGGGTGGATGGAGTGGTTGTGACCTGTTTGTGTTAGAGCTAGGGCTGTGTCTGGTGAAGTAGTTATGCCTTGTGTTTCTGTAGTCCTTGATCTTCAAGTGCTGCTTGGCAATTTCTGTCTTTGGGGTGTTAGGAGGTAGTGTGTGGCTGGCTCCCCTCCACAGGAGGGAGGCTGAGGTCTGCCAGGTGTCTGGCATCCATCAGAAAACAGATCTGAAATGCAGGATCCTGGTTTTCCTGGCCTGTAGCTCTGACTAGGGAGTTGTGGTCCTCTCTTTTCATTTCAGCCTTGATGAGAAATACATCACAGCATGTTACTTTACGTATTAAAAATGTGCTTTAAATGCCTTGCACTAATTCTAGCAGTTGTCTGCAGTACTTTTTGTTTTAAGATGCTTAAAGTATGACTAATGAGGACAGAAGGAGTAGGTCAAGGGATCAGGCATTACATATCCAGAAGAACAGGAAGGAATAGCATTTGGAAAACAAAATTATTTCCTTGAATGAACTCTTGACATGGATGAGAATTAACTTTGCCAAACCCAGATGGTGCTGCAAGGAACAGTGAAGTTAATTCTTCCTATTGCTGAAGTGCAGTGTAACCTATTTGTCCTTTATCTGTCCTCGTTATTGTGGTGATGAGATCAAAGCTGACATCTGGCTGCAGTTTTGCTGAAACTGGGCAAGTGATACTCTCTACTGAATTCATAAAGGGAAAATAATTTGGAAAGAAAAAGCTACTGGGGCTGTGTCCCAAAAGTTTTAGTGTTCAGAAAGTATCTTATATACTGTAGTAACTGCTGCTTCTGGTGATGCTGCATTATCCTAAAAGGTAATGGATTCAACATAAATGTTATAAAACATATTCATCATCTCAACCTTGTTGATATATTAAAATACTGGCCAATTTTCATGACAGTCTGGTATTTACATTTGCGAAAGGAGATTATAAAACGCAATTGTACTTGAGTGTTACACAGTCCCTGTTATGCTCCAGTTGCAGAGGACAGAGGCTCCTCTACTCAGTCTCCAGTGCAAGCTCTCATGATGCACACATTTAATTCTTGAGGGCTGCAGTTCAATGTCAGCATGTTTCTCTTGACAGATGGATTGCACCCAGCCTAGCACAGCTGTGTTAAACACCACTTAAAGATATGTAAAAGAAAAGGAAGCTAATTGAGTCCATAATGTACCAGAACAACTTTTAAAATGTGATTTGCTTGTTAAAAATGATTCTTTGGTGCATTCTCCAGATGAAGTTAAAGGGCCTTGCTCTGGTGCAAAGCTGTAAGAGCTGGGAGTATTGGCAGAGGCTGGCTTTTCAATGTGCTGTTGTATGGAGCAAAGCCCTTATTTGGCCTTTAAGTTGCATTTAATCTTCGTAGCTGCATTTCCGAATTCTATGTCTAAATACAAGGTGACAGTGCCTCCTAGAAAGTGTACTAAACAGCATATTTCTGAATTTTAACTAACGTAGTATTCAATAACACTTCTGGGATGTGGCATGTCCTTAGTAAGGAGAGCATTTATAGATGTAAAATTCATGGTTTTCAGCTTTTGAACAGCACCTTTATTATTTCAGTGGCATTATTGTGACTGTAATGCCTGTGGTTACTAAGCAAGGATCTTGGCACCTACAAATGCCAGTCTGTCTCTAGCTAATAAGGACTTAGACCTTCATGGGTACTCAAGTACTTAGTGGCCATGGATTTGCATAGGGCTGAGTGTGGGCCCATCTGAGCATCTGGATGGTGAGCACTTTGCGTTGCAAGGGAGTCTCCTTTAATGTTGCCTGGAGCTATAATATGGAAAGGGTGCCCTTTTGGCCCTTCCATGTCACTGAAGACGGTTGAGAAATGCTATATAGCTGTAATGACAAGTTTAATGTTCTCAATTTCTACATAAATTTCATTTATGTTAGAAAAATCGGTACTGCATAGCAAGCTTCAGATGTGCAGATATTATATATTCTGAGTATGCGAATAGGGTCTTAGATCATTTAAGAACTGCCTAAATGGCTATTCCCCATCAGACTGAAGTTGTCCATGGGTCTGAAGGTGGTATAGAGCACTTAAAGTCCTCATAATACAGGACTTTGTTTCTTGATCTCACAGAAGGTAATTCCTGGAAGGCAGACTAGACTACTAAAAATGCCTTCCACCATTCTTCTGCTTTGTGAAAGGAGGCTGCAGTGATGGTGACTATACAGTGCGAATCTGGTGACTGTCCTTTATCTTTAGGAACAAATTAAGCTATTGGGTGTGTAGATGGCACATACTTAGTGGGCTGAATTCCTTCTTGACATACCAACTGACGCACATTAGTTTCTGTGCCTCTCTGGCAACAGTAAATAGCAGTAGGAGAAGCAATGGTGTTTTATCTACCCCAGGCACGCTTCATAGGGAGATTTAACATGCCTTATTAGATCATCACAGAAATGCATATCCTCTTGTTTACAAGACAGGTTCACTTGGAATTTACACCACTTCCCAGGACAGAATATCCCAAGTTTAAGAAATTGGTGACCACAAGGTCATTTTCCTGTTGCTTCCCCCTCCTTCTTAGATCTGAACTCATAACTTTAATCTCTACACAAATGATTGCTGTTCTCTCTGAAGCATTTCAAATATTCTGTGAAATAAGTTAAGTCTTTTAGAACAGCTCACTGAAGTTTGTCAGCTTCCTTGGAGTATCTGCAGATGATACTAGACAAATCTCTATTGCTAGACAGCCTCAAGCGGAATTTAACACTTTTTCTAGGTCTGCAATTTGTGAAATATCCATCTTCCAAGAGAGACTGGATCCCAAAGCCAGGCTCTAAATATCTCTCAGGTTTGGAAGAATTTTAAGCTGGAGCTGTACTTTGGCTTAAAGCTCTCCCTCTAATACTGATGTGAAATTATCTTGGGAGGAACACAGAGTGGTCTAAGGAATTTAGAAAGATCTTTGTTTCGCAGCACTTGGACACATTGAAAGCTTTTTTTGCTCTCTTCTCTTTCCTTGGCTTTCGTAAGATCTTATGATCCATTGCAAAGAGAAAGCACTCCTTCAGTCCTTTAAAAAAAGCTGTTTGAAGAAATAAAAGCAAACAGCTTAAGGTTTTTTTGGTCAGTATTTCACATTAAAAAAAAAAAATCCGTCATATTTGGCTCAGTTGTGGTCAAGTAGAAGATGTTGGGGATTTGGTTTGTGTGTGTTGAGACCTTTACAGTGGAGGACGGAGATCTGCTGTAGGTTGGAGGCTGGTGTTGTAAAGCTGACAATTCTTGTGCTGGATGCCCTGTGTGGGGAGAGCTCTATGTGGGTGTTAGTAGGCTTCTGGTAGCAGCATAAGAGGGGTATTCAGGGCTGTAGCTGCCTCAGACAAATGTAATTAAAATATGAAATATTTATCTGTGTAAAACTGCTTTGTGAGGAAACTCATGAAGGTCATATCTCTTCTCCTGTACTTCTGCTGAGCTTAGGTCAGTGTGTCCTAAGCAGCCTCTGCAAGTATTTTGTGTACTGTCTATTCATTGTCCATTAACCTGGAACTACAATGTTGCCTCACTTATTATAAATGGGCACCCTGCCTCTTAAAACCATGTCTGGGTCTGGTTCAAGTCTTGCTTTGAGGTAAGCCCACCACTGACTCAGGTGCTTCTCTTGTCTTTTACTTCTTTAAGTGAGATCAGAAACAAGCTCTCAAAACCCAGCATCTGAGTATCACTTGAAAAACAGTTCACTGCTATTTACTTGTATTCAGGTTCAGCCAAAACAACCCAGTAGCTTTCTGAGGCTGGGCCTTGGGATCGTGATTTAAATTACATAGGTATTTCAAATAGCTGCTTTGCATTGTTCAGTGGTAAGGAAATATTGCAGAAGTAACTCTTACTGTGTTTCTTACAGCTGGATTATTGCAGAGAGCAAAATTTTCCATCAGGCACATAGGATACATATGATCATTTAAGAACAAAGGGTAAATAAAAATACTAACCAAAAATAAACTGAGAACATGCCACCTTGTTATTTGTCCTTTAATGTTTTCAAAACATTTGCATTTCAAAACACACTAATCTGTCCACTTTGATTTATTTTTATTGAAAAACAAATCAAACTCAAAGCCCAAGGGAAGGGGTTTTTTTTTAGCCTGTGGCAAAGAAACAATTTTAATTTCTTTTAAATGTATTCTGCACTCCTTTGTTCTTGCTCAGTCAAAATGTATATGTATTTCAATGAGTTTTGTTCAACCACGGAGTAACTGAGGACTGCAAAAGAAGCTTTGTGAGTGTGTTTGTAGCTCAGGAAATCCCCCCAGGTGTTGAAGCAAGGTCAAGAAACTGCCCTACTTCCATGATTACATGGAAAACTACATGTCTGTGGAAAATGAGGAAGCCTAAGGGAAGAATTTCTTTGATAAGTACATGACAAGCAGAGGATGCTAGTGACTGACTGGGCCCTTTGCTCCAGGGAAATGCTGAAGGACTTCAATTAGTTGACTCCAGGCTATTTTCAGCATCTGCATTGGGTACAAAAGCAGCCAATGTCAAGTGCCCAAGCTCCTTATAGGTGAAGAGTGACTGTACTTAGATGCTTAGCGTCAAACCACAAACTCCCCCACAATCCTAGCAAAAGGAGCTGTCAGAAATGGGTGCAATTTGGACATCTGCTTTCATTTTAACAAACTATTACTTTCCAAGGCGGGAAAAAACACTTTATGATTTCCTGATCTGTTCAGTTGACCCAGCTGGATTTCAGATGAGACCTTAAGAGCCCAAGGGCTGACCACCAAACTGGAAACCTGCCTCCCCCAGTGAAAAGAAGACACTGGGAGGCTGCTGTAGCAGTTGGGAAGATCAGTGCATACACTTTCCTTGCTGTGGTTTAGGGGTTCAGGAGGAAACTCTCCCTTGTCGTTACATCTCCCATTAGGGATTTGCTAATGTTCAATGCCTTCCAAGAGGCTGTTTCTCTGGTAAAAAAGGATGAGTTTTGCACTGAAAGGCTCCTGAGGTCCTTCAAGTAAATATTGCTTGAGTGCCGCCAGATCCTAGCTCTGGGCAGGATTGCACTGTGATGCAATGGATGAAATGGAAAATGGCAGAAGATTCATGTGTATTTGAGGCAAAAACACCCTACAATTCCTTTTAAATATCTTTTTCCTCTCAGTCGTCTTTTCTGTGAGTCAAAAACTTACCCTAAATCATGTTTGACTTAATAGGCATACAGCGTAATGGTACTCCTGGCCACTGCCTGTATTTCTTATTCCTGTGGATTGCTTCCACCAATAGGTTAGAACAGAAGACTGAATATATCAAAAACAATTTATTCACCTCTGTCAGGAGAGGTATTTTCCTAAATTGCTAATCCCCTCCCCCATCTTTATTCTTCTCTCTCTTCACCTGACTTGTCTGAATATGTAATATGTGAGCTGAGAGAAAAAACATCTTTCCCCACCACCATTTTCTCTGTGTGTGGAGAACATTAAACACTTCTTAGATCAATTAGTATTTTTAGCACAAAGGAGAATGATAGTTCTGTCCTCTTCAGCTATGGATGGAATGGGAATTAGTTAATTGCCTAATTAGGAATTAGGGGATGGGAATTTAGGGAATTAGCCTAAAGACTTTGTTTTTGCCTGTTGAAGTCTGGTGTTTCTTGTTACCATCCTTAATTCTTTTCTAATGCCTTGTCCCATGACAAAACACCTGTTACTGGAGAAAAGATTTCTAGAGCAAGAGTACTGTCTTTAGATATGTCTAATGTTGAATATAGGGGTGTTAATTCCTACATGCACAAATTGGTATTTCCATGTCTCCCTTCAAATTGCTTCCAAAGGGACAATGCAAGTACATGACAGGCTATGCATTGGTGTGAAAATATTTGTATTTATGAGCGTGCACTGGTATGTTGCAGAATATATGTGTGGAAGAACTAGTGCTTTGTTTTATGTATATGCATCTGGAAGCATGTGCTGTGTTTGTATACTCAGTGGGCAGTACACAAGGGGGAATGTGCCGGGAAGATTAGTAGCCAGAGCACATGATTCTCTGAGGAACAGGAATGACAGAAAGTCTGAGTGGAAATTTACAGCTGCAGCTGGAGACACTTGAACTGTATCAGACTAACCTCAATAACTCTGCTCTCTGGAAGATGCTGCAAAAGACTAACCCATTTCTTCTTTCTAATGAATAATGGAAAAGGCACTCCAGCATTACTAATTAGGAAAGATTTTATTCTAGAAGTCTTTAATAAGAAGTATTAATAAACATCAACCTGAACAATGTTTCAGGAGCACAGAGTTGTGCTGAGAAGCTTAAAGCGTAAGGCTCTGGCAAAAGCTGCCAATGAAGAAAGTCCAAAGTACTGCATGGAAAAGAAGCTTCTCTTGCCCAGTTCTCAAGCTCCAGTGAGAGGTACTGAGATCCTTTTCAGAAGATCTAATCAAATAAAGGCAGAAGGGACTCTTGCATCTGATTTCCCAAGAGGGAGTGGGCCTCCCAACACACTCAGTGTTGATGCAACTTTAGTTGCATGGTGCCTTCCAGGACTGGTGCGTGAGCTGAACGTTTAGTAAGACTAGTCTCCCAGGACAGTAAAAGGACACCAAACAGCTCTGTTTGGACAAGGTGCAACTAGGTATCAAAGAGCCAGAAGTAAGAAATGAGACCTGCTTAATCAGCAGGCTCATACACAGAGGTGATGTGCTGCATTTGCAGCATTAGTGGTTGGCTCTTTGCCACTTGCATGAAGAGCAGTATTGGTCACTGTGCGCATACTGTTCTCTTTCCACTCCCACTTAGAGCAGAGTAAGCATAATGTAATCCAGGTCATCTTGGGTGTTATCTTCTAGAAATAGTTGTGTTGATCTCTTGCAGTTTGTGAGGCGCACACCTATTAAAAAACAATGGTTGTTCAAACTAGGGTTTTAAGATAAAATATGGCCTATTGAAATGGTCCTGCAGGCAGCCCAGGTGTCCTAACTACTTTGCCCCCTGAGTGACTCACCTGGAAAATGTGATGAGAACAGCCCTTTTTAGCCTTTTTTGAAATTCTGATTACTCTTTAATGTCTTCCAGTGGGCCTGGGTCTAGCCCAGGTTTTAGCTCTGAAGATGACATTTGTGCATCTGCATGGGCTTGCTGCTGTCATGTAACTCAAGATGTGGGGAGCTGGATATGTCAAAGCATGGCAACTAGGTCACAGCACTGAAATGGATGGGCCTCTTGGTTATTAGGTTATTAGCTTGGTATTAAAACAGGCTTTTCTATTTTCGATGAGTCATTCTAGGACACATTTGAATGGACTCTGCAGAAATAAACTAGGTCTGACTTAGACGCTGTGCAATTTTGGGGCTAGTCACTTTTAATTGTACCCATAATCAACAGCGGGCAGACCACTCATCTCAGGAGTCTCAAGTAAATTAAATTGACTGGAGGTACTCAGTGTTATTGGTGAACTAAGGAAGGAATTGATGCTTTGACTTAATGTCACAATATAAGTAGCAGTGACTGCTTGCAGCTAGCTCCGTGCTGTTGGATGTAGGCTAGAATGTATTCAGAAACCAGCATGTCTTTGAAATATTGCGTCATCTGCTGCATATTACAAACAAGACGTGCTGCAAGGCTAGAGCAAGCCAGCAGTATGCCAGATTCACCACTGGCTGTTCCTCCTCCCTGCTTTTTTTCTCTCAGGCATGGGCACAACAGTACCTCATTTGGAATATATTAAATGTAATGTATCACAGCAGTTTGGAGTCATAATGCAAACACTGCTGAAGATTAAATCTTCCCTTTACTAGATACTTATATGCTGTATTTCTCACAGGCCTTGTATCTACATTTACGCCTTAGATGACTGAGGTGCGGAGAGAAGACAGAGCTCCTCTGTTTAAAGATAAACTTTGACAAAACGGATGGGTTTGAGTTCTGATTTTGAGTTAATCAGTAGCTGGGAGCTGTGCTCTACCGCTTTGTAAGTGAGTGCCCATCATCTACCCTCAGCTCGTGAATTCCTTCATGGAGTGGAGTGTCCCACCTTTTGCTGTATTTTCAGTTGGTAGCAGTACATCCAGCACAGGAAAATTCCACTAGCATTTAAATATTGCAGTGAGAGCCGTGCTAAAATTTGAGGAAAAAAAAGAAGTTCTAGATCTGCAGAGCAAACAACTCTACTAATTGTGCCTGCTGAGGCTTCAGATGAGAAAGCTTTTCACAAGAGGTAATACGATTCCAGAGAGGTCTACTTGCACTGACTGATGCTCCAATACAATTTGGAGGTGGTATGTTTGGAAGAGACGACAATGGGGTAAATTTGTCCTGTATTAAGCAGCTGACTTCCATGTGGTTGGGACTCTAGTTGAGATCCCTAATGCGTTTGGCCCTTCCAGGATATGTGCAGCAAGATGATTGCTGACATGTGCACTGTCAGGCCTTAGGGAATTTGCAGTGAAGTTGTTTGAGCATCCTCTTTCATCCAGCTCTGCGGTTGCCACTGCACAGTTGTATTGCATTGGCTGCTCTGACTGAAGCAGAGACTTTTTAATGAGAGATGAAGTAGTGAAACTTCTCTGAAGTGGGTGGGGAGGTGACTGTACTGCAAGGGAATTGCCTTCGCCTTAGGAAAATGTATGTTTTCATAAAGAAACACTAACAGGAGTGTACCTGCTGGTGCATATCATAGATCAGACTAAAAATACTAAGCTATGTACTGGAAGATCCTTTTGGAGGAGCTTTTAATTTGCAGAGGTGGATTCATCTGGTATGACAGCTCATTAGATCTAATATTGGCTTCCTGATAGCTATCACTGGAGAAGACTCTCCTGTGGAACAGTTCAGTTTAATCAAACACAGACCTCCAAAGCAGGCCAGATGTGTCTGCCCTCCCCAGTCAACTTTGTAGATGTCTAAAATTAGACAAATGAGTCCCTACACTATGTGTATCTATACTGCTTCACAGTTGCTGCTGTTAATAACTTGGCAGCAAGGTGCCCTTGATCCTACTTATTCTGCATTTATAAATAAATATTTGGTGAGTCAGTGACTCAAACCTATTGATAGAGGTAGTTATCTGAGGTTTGAACTGATTTCTTATCCCTGGCCAGTACATGTTTTTCTAAGACTTGCCAATTATCTACTGCTTAGGAAGCTCATCAAAATGTCAGGCTTAGTTTGAGTCCTGGCCAGAATGAAAGCAGTTACATCCAGTCCCACATTCTGCATAAGACCCAGGGAGATGCAGTCATGAAAATCTCTGGAAACTCATTTAGGTTTAAAAGATATCCCACCTGATAAACTATTGTGAATAACTGCTTTTTGTTCACAGGTCCTCCTGGCAAGAATCTTTCCTGAGCCTGAACAACTTGAGATAATAGATTTCATTGTAAATGGACTAGAGATTTTCTCCATTGGAGATCACACTTCTGTGCATCACTGCTGTTCACTTACTGTAAACTGAACCAAAAAATGTTTATGTAAAGAAATGGGGGGAGGAAAGTATTGTGGTCATTGTATGAGTTTTCTTCTTGCTTCAAAACTTAATCTTATTGAATAGCTGCCTACTACTGAGCTATCAAGTTTAATGATGAAGAAAGGAATAGAAATGTGCTTTTGGCTGGGCTCCTTATCTAAAGGCTGTGATCTTTGTCAAGAAGATTGACAAAGCTTGTATTCATGGGATTTATTTATGCACACTGATATGTACAGTCTGGGGACAGGCTTCTTCTAATGCTGTTTTTTCAGAGACAGATGTCAGTGCTGTTCAGAGAAAGGTGCTGTTGCGGACTGCAATGCTCTGACATGCTGTCCATCTTGTCATCTTGAATATTCCTCTCCTGAATTAGCTCCGTACAAGGTACAGCCAGGGAGCTATGTTGTTATGCCTGTATAGGGGCTGCACTGTGGCCTTTCAAAGTGAAGAGGTGACCACTTCTAAGCAGAAGTTGTTGTAGCCACTGACCTAATACTGTTCTAAAACCTGGTGCCATTTCAAGTTGGCCATCAGAACCCAAGAATCAAAGGCTAGAAGGAGTTAACATCAGCCTGACACCTTGTTTCAGGATCACTGGATTTAAAAAATTGCAGAGGACCAGGAAACTAGAGGGAGCATAAATAAACCAAACAAGGGCAAGTCAGGAAGGGGAAGACTCCCTCCCACTGAGCAGAGAGTGATATGTTTGAAATTGTTAGATTTCAGACTACCTCTGTTAAGTTATTTCCCATCTTACTGTCTATAGAGGAGCATCACTGAATGACAGCATGGTCTGCCTCTAAAAATCCTTGTGAATGCCAGCTGCCCACAGTTACTTCCAAAACTGTTTAGTCCCATCCAGAACTTAACATGGCTGTCTAGACAGGACTGGCTGGGGCTGGTTAGCTGCTAAACAGATGGGCAATCTCCAGGCTATGGGGCATAAACCCACCAGCAGAAGCTCCAAACCAAATCACCCACACTAAGCTACTGTGTGATATTTCAAAGCCCTTGAATACTCCCCTGCTAAATATGTGTGGAGATTTCTCACAACAGTTGCTATCAGGAGTAAGTTATTGCTAACGGAGATGGAATTCATTACTTCAAGTCCATAATGATTCAACTACAGGCCAATGCCACTGCTGTGCACAAAGCTACTTGCTTTCAGCCTGGCCATTAGGAGTGACTTGGCTCCATGTTGGCAAAGTACAGTGGTTTCTGGAACAGCCATTGTGACATACCACTCAAAATACAAATTCATCGACCTAAATTGGTTAGATACCAAATTGAGTAGCTTCAGAAAAGGAGCAGGAAGACAGATAAGGGTTTTATTATGGCCCTATGGAAGTAATTGAACTCCATCTCAGCAGGTACCACTAGATGTAATGGTCTGGGTTGTTTTGTTTATTTTGCTGGAGGGAAGTGCTTTACCCTCACTGGTCATTAATCAGGTTTAAAGAACCCATTTTATTATTTACTCTGCTACGCAGATTTTCCCCTCTTGCAGGGTATTTTAAATAATATGAATCAACATTCAACTTGAAAACATTAAAACACTTGGCAGGGAAACTTCAAATAAGTGCATGAAAGGATATAAAAAGTAGGATCAATTTAACAGGAAAAATGCATTACCCATGTAAGTCCTAAATAACTGCTGAGTGTGGAAAGGCCAATAAAAACAAACAAATCAATAGAATTAATTAACTGGGAGGCAGTGTGGTCTAGCAGAAAGACCACAAGGATGGGAACAAATCCCCTTGTGATTTCAGCCTGTACTCCAGAACTGAATAACTAGGTATTTAGGCTTCACTTTCTTTTTAAAGGTGTCTGAAGGATTTAGATGTTCACATCAATAGGACTTAGATCCTTAGATGCCTTCCCTTCATCCGTCTCCACCACAGATAAGAGTATCACTTAATCATTGTGGTTCCAAAGTGTGCTCAAGGCAGGTAGTGAAAAATCAAAGACATCAAGAGCTGAGAATTTGAGCTGCGTTCTGGTGAAGGCAATGGCAAGCCCCCACCTCCCCATTAAACAGGAGCAGGATGTAGTTCCATCTTCAGCTCTGCAAAATTAATGATCTTCAAAATTACTGTTCCTTGGTTCACAATTTTCACCAAGAAATGCAGGTAGTTGCAGGGAAATCCTGGTATCCTGCTAGATTTAGTGCATGCACCACTTGTAAAAGCCCTTTTTAGATGAAGCCTGCTCTGCATTTCATCTCCCTGAAAGTGCCCAGTTTCTATAAGGCTGGCAAGGCAGTACTGCATTAATCAAAATCCCTCCCTAACAAAGCCTGTCCAGCATCAACAGAACAACCTGTTGCATCCCAGCCATGAGAATTGTGCTTTTTGTAGAGTGCATAGATATCCAGGGGAAGTAGCATCATAGCAGAACTAAAAGCTGCAAAAGACTTGCCTCTTATACTGACTTATTGGG
>NW_009226436.1:32115-51174 GCF_000690835.1 Fulmarus glacialis | reverse complement strand
GATTTCATTGGGTCCCATGGACTTGTGCAGCTCCAAGTCCCTTAGATGGTCTTGAACCTGATCTTCTCCTACAGTGGGCGGCTCTTTCTTCTCCCAGTCCCTGCCTTTGCCTTCTGCGGCTTGGGCAGTGAGGCTTGAGCACTTCCTGGTGAAGACTGAGGCAAAAAAGTCATGGAGTACCTCCGCCTTCTCCATATCCTGGCTAACCAGTTCTCCAATTTCATTCTGGAGAAGGCCCACATTTTCCCTAGTCTTCCTTTTATCCCCGACGTACCTATAGAAGCTTTTCTTGTTGCCCTTGACGTCCCTGGCCAGATTTAATTCTATCAGGGCTTTAGCTTTCCTAACTTGATCCCTTTAACAGCACTGAAATCAACCATTAATTCACACACAAACTTTAAAGGATTAAAAATGAAAGACTAGAGAAAAATACATTTCTTCTCTCACATACTGCTAAGTTTTGCTCTTTGAACTCAGATTTATTTTTGTACTGATTAAAGTACTAAAGGTTTTCACTGATTATTACCAGTATGAGGGACAAGTGTGATCCACAGTCCTTGTCAGACCTCACAGTCCTCATCTCTGTTCTCTATACTGTGGATAGATACAATGCAGGCAATCATGTCACACTGTCACTAGTGCACAGGAACAGCCTCATCGGCAAGGTGACGCAGTGATGACTCAACACTTCAGGGGTTTTCTTCTTACATCTTTTTTTTACTCAAAACTTTCAGAACTATGGGTACGCAAGACATACCTAGCTGAGCTCCAGGAGGCATAAATGTTGTTGTTAAACACAGAATGAACTTCCACAAAAAAGAAAAAAAAAAATTAGTGTTTGAAAGCTCAAAATTCAAAAGTACAGTCTCAGCAGGTTACAAAAACCTATCCCCCTAGCAGTTCTAAAACTTTTCTCTCCATTACAGGAAAACAGTAGATGCATACAATTTTAATGAGATATGACTATCTTTCCAGGGCCATGTTCAGTAGTTAATTTTCTATTGACCCCAGACACTCCCAGCTATTCACCCGGGCTACAGCCTAGACCACAGATGTACATTCTACCACTCTCCACCTCACTCCTTGACAAATTTTCTGTTTCATTTTAACATATTAACTCTCTCAAAGTGTTTTGTTCTGAAAATCTGCAGATTGACAAATTGATTTTAACTTTTAATGTCAAATGTACTATAGTTTATAGTCTTTCTTGTATCACTTGTCACCTGTGCTAGGGCAGAAAGTGGCATCAAAACCCGTTTTTGTTTCCCATATACTCTTGGCTTGATATTCACACTCCGTCTGTTACAGAACAGCAGCATGACCCTTCCTATTTCTTTACAGCTCTAGTCTTTTGGGGACAATATGTTGAATGTGCAGATGTGTTTCTACTGACCACAGATACAACAAAGCTAAAGACAAGACATCATGCATCTCTAAGGTCAACAGTGCCCATACTGCTTTCTACCTTCTTCTTAGGATTTGGGCTAAATGCATTGACTATGGAAGGAAAGGGAAGGGAAGGGAAGGGAAGGGAAGGGAAGGGAAGGGAAGGGAAGGGAAGGGAAGGGAAGGGAAGGGAAGACAAAATCACCCAAACTCAAAAGTCTTCATTTGCCTACAAGTAATGGATTTTGTTTGTTTGGGGTTTAGCAGCCTCTCTCTCTCTCTCTCATTCTCTCATGTTATTGGTAGCAAGGAAACTCAGAAGAGTGAGAAAGGGTGAAAGGGTCAAGAAAGTAAGGAATCAAACCTCTTTTCTCAAAAATAGCAAAACCTGAGAAAATTGACTTAAATCTTGAATGAGAATGAGACGTACTGTTGTAGGAACAGTGGCACTTCCTTGCAGTTGGCAGGCTTAGTGAAGAATGACTACAGGTATGAAAACACTGGAAGGACAGTGCAGAAATCTATCTGTTAAATCAGCAAAAATCTGGACTCCCTGTACAGACGGTCTTGACACCAAATCATCCTCGGCATTACAGATGCACTATGAGGACTGCCTTTTGAAGAGATGTGAGATTCTCATTACTTTGGAGAATAAGTATCGATAAAAATGGCAAATGAAGAAAGTTTCTTACTGTCATATATCTATTGGATATCCTAATTTGCAAACATCATGTATTTTGTTTTGGTTTTAACAAAAATAAGGGAAAAAGGCAAGCCCCACCTTAGCATAGCCAGGTTTTCATAATGAAATATAAGTATTTGGCTTGTATTTTGTAAATGGTTTGTCTTAAATAATTCAAGGAAGTATTTAGGAGACTATTTTAATCTCCAAGCTCATTTCTTAATTCCCATTGCTACAGAGGAGAGCAATATACATGCATGAAAAGAAAAATAAAACTTTTCATGCTGTTAAACCTCACTGTTGATATTTTTATGGGTAAAAAAATTATAATCCTGTCATTCTAGAGCTTAATACTCATAGTGCAAAGAAGATTAATCAGAAACCTAGCTGCCATCACTGAAGGATTAATAGTGTATCTTTCTGTTGTATTCATGAATGCAATCCAAGAGACCTCTTTAAAGTGAGACCGAAATAAAATTCACTTAATTTCACTTTAGTCACAAAGATGCATTTATTTTCCTGAAGCAGACTTGTCATGCATTCAAATGTTCTATTCCTTCCCCTAGAGAACACATATGTCACCTCCATGCTGTCTCAGCCACTGAGGGAATAATAATTTTTAATAAGACTGTTATAAAAAGACAGTTTAATTTGCATGTGAAAGGTTCTGTTATGAGACCAATGATAAAGAGCAACCATGATTACAGATATCAAAGCAAACAACCCTGAAAACAATTAACATTTTATTGTCTGGACAACATCATCAGAAGACTACCAAATTGCACAGGTAAACATGGTATGTCTGTTGTTTACTGATGAGATGGAATGAAATCAAAGCCAATGACTACAGTAGTGGAAACTCTGTAGAACCAAATGTTCTTTGAAAGAAATAAAACTGATATATTTTGAGAAAAATAAAGTGTACTTGCATTTTTGTACCTTTCTTTACATACTGAAATTCTCTCTTTGTTCCAGAAAATATTGTTATGTGAGATATGGGAGATTATATGCCACTTGTGAAATCAGAAGATGACTATATAGATTTTTTTTCTTTGTTCAGAACTGGATGGTGTGTGTTCATTTTGTTATGTCCTCCACCAAAAGAGAGGGTACAAAGAAATGTTCCTGGCAAAATTTTGCTTTTACCAGTGGTGGATGAACATGATTTTATATTTTAGACTGTTGGCAGTTATTATCATCACAGAGTTAAATGTAGCAACCTCTGTCTAGAAGGGAGCAGTTGGAAATAAAGTAGAACATCATAAACTGTGATCAAAACATCAAACTGTGTTTGCCTATCAAAAACATCCAGCAATACATGTCGATAGAGACTGAGAGTCTGTTGAAAGAATGGTATTTAATTGAAAGTTGTAGATTCAGAACAATATGTAATTAGTCACATCTCCATAAAATGTATAATTAGAACTTACTAAGATAGCATTCATTTGGCAAGTCATTCATTAAATATGCTCATACCTACTGGAAAGCATTTAGATAGGCAAGATTTTGACTGACACACTTTCAAAGGCACTGACCTTTTCCCACTGAGGAAATGTAGGCTTATTTCAAAATAAACAGCCTACTAAATGCATATAATCTAGGCTCATTAGAAGTATATTGGTCTGTATCCTACAAAGTGTTCCTAATATCTTCCAGAACATTTTCTAAAAGAAGTGGTACACTGTCTAAATCAATGTTCTCTGTCACCAGGGTACTTCTACAAATCATAACAGATGTTTTTATGAATTCAGTAGCTGAAATATATAGATAGTTACCCCTAAGATGTATATGCTAAAGAAATATAGCAACACAATCTTTTAGATGAAATTGTCGCAATTCTGTAGAATAGCTGTGCAAATACTTCTGAAAGAAATCAGTTGCTATTTGTCAATTAGATGTGCACTTCTCGCAGTTCCAAACCCACACTGGATGTTTGGTGACATGAACTCATACTTCTCCCTTGATAAGATTTTTCCAGACATCTACTTCACCTAGCCATTTTGAAAACTATTGCTGAAAGACAGCATGAGACACTGTTAATCTACCACTTTTCATTCTCGTGAAGGAGAATATTTCTTCACCTGGAATAAAAATAATTTCTACCGTATGAAATTACTATTCCTGTGTCTCTTGCCTTAACTAACGAGAGTGACCCTTTCCAAAAGAATTTCGAATAATTTCTCGCTTTTTCCACTCAGATAAAAACATTTTCCTAGAAATGTTAATACATCCCTTGTGATGGAAAATGTTACCACTTCCCTTGAAATATCTTGCTTACCAAATGCTAATCAAATGACAGTTGCCTTACATGATATGTATTTCCCAGGGAAGTATGGAAGTTTGCGTGCTTACTTATCAACTGTAGAAAAATTTTTGCAGACAACCATCTTTCAAAAAAAGTCTCCCTTTGTGTACAGTGGGAAATCTTTTCTTATACAAGGCATTTTAGCATTTCAGAGCCTATAAAGATGAAGAGATTTTTTTTGTGTATGGGTATGTGTATGTGTTCTATATATTTTTATCATGTAATGACTAATTAACATAATGCTTGCCGTTGCTACATGTTTTGCTGAGCATTTAGATTATCTTTTTGTTCCGCAAAATTGGAATTGCATGTATTATGGACCTTTAATCAGTGTTTTTTGAGTATTCAAGAATGTCCACAAATTCTTTAATTCTTACAGCAATTAATACACCTATTTAGTGAGACCAGTGCCCTAAGATATTTTTAACCCTCTTTTGCAACCACATAATTTCACAAATTGCATCTTTTTCTAATTCACTGAAAATGACATTCCATTCATACATTTTTAGTGGGAAAAAGATCTCTGTCAGCCTTGAATTTCCATAAATTCTTTTGGGTATCAACTGGGTTGAGCAAATAATAAATATAGCCATTTACCTACCAGGTTAATGAACAGCTTGCTGTGGGACTCCGGAGTGTTAATGAACATCTGACTAATTTTACAGTGAATCATATATATCTCCACATGGTCAGGAAAAGCACAGTACAGGAAACAGCTAAGCAGATGCCCTGGCTATTAGAAGTACAAAAACATGTCAGTGTAAATTGGTTAGTTGCTGCTTTGCTTCTACTGCAGTTAGCCTGCTCATATGCTCTTAGGAGAAATCAGGTCAAGCTTGGATGTTATGAAATTTCAAATACGTTCAGGTTTTACAATGCCAAGCAGGAGAGATACTTTAAGGTGCAATTAACATAGTGAAAGAAAAATGCACCAGAGGAAAAAAAAGTTCCAAAACTGAATGAACACTAATCAGCATATTTGATGTTTGAAAAAGTGTCAGATTAACATCATCTCTTAGGTGACTGATTTTTTTTACAGTGCTTTCTGCTGGCTTTAGCATGCAATTAAGCTGCCATCTAAAGTGCTGTACATAGAGAAATCATAATTTGCGATGAGGATGCTAGCTGCTCTTATTTCTGAAAGCATTGGAGTATGCTTGACTATTATGTATGGTATTGTTGAGATCTTTTCAGGAGTCAAAATTGCTGAAGTAGCCTTAAAAACTCTGTATATTGAGAGACGTTGCAGCAAAGGAGGAGTCTACCAGTGTAGTCTTGTTTTTGCAGCTTTCACTATTGAGGGCTCTGCTAGAGCTGACAAGATGTTGCTGTGAGGAAGCTTGTACTGGTCCTGAAGCACAGCTGCTACTGGAGAACATAAGCAGATATAGAGAGGATGCATGAGATGAAAACACACACACAAAAAAAAAGGCAGGACACAAACTGAACTGAAAAAAAGCAAAAGTTAGATTGACATTTAAAATACTCCTCTTTTAAGATACCAGTGACCAAGGAGAAACAGGTGACATCAATTACCTAATCATCTGTAAATTGAATCCTAATTTTGGGAAAACTTAGGAATGATCTAGAATGATGAAGAAAATTTAAGAAAGCTTATTTCTGTTTACCAGTAAACAAATTTAATATTGTTTGATTGTAATAAATGGGGTGAGTGTGGGGAAAAGAGAACATTCAGTGAATAAAAAAAAAAATAGGTAACACGCCAGATGAGATTTTTATTCCACGAAAAGGCTATAGAGTGGATTCCAACCTGCAGAAAGTCTTCAACGAACACAAGCCTTCGAAGATAAAGGCAAGCTGTTTTTTTCCACTGACCACGTAATAGGAAAAGGTGATCTGCTGTGTCATAATACGATTATTTCTCCACACTATGCTATATCACATCTCTGAGCCTACACACTTTATGCCAACAAGGTCTGTGATTCTCATTGTTCACAGCTTCTTTACTGAATATCTTGTTTTTAGGGCACAAAACCCCATAATTTACAACTGCAAGAGGAATAATGGAATGCAGGGAGAGCTCCCCTGCATTAAGTGACTGCTCTCTGGAATTCGTTCATTTTTTTGCACTAACTAGAAAGGACAGAAAAATGTTTTTAAAAGACTTGCAATTATTGAAAAATTGCACTAGCATATTCCAACATAAATTCCTGAACAAAGACATTAAGTTTTGAGTTAATCTGATACCAAATTCAGTCTCTGAGGTTCTACACTCTCAGATGGTACTTTAAGCTTGAAAGTTTTCTTCTTTCAACATCTTTCTCTGGTCTTAGACCTCAAATTAGACCTACCTTTCCCATGACGTACTACAGTCATGTGACTGTCCTAATCCGCAAATGATCTCAAATTGGGAAAGTTCAGGCTGCTTTCCCTGATGCACAGTCAAGCCATAAATCTTGGAAAGAAAAAAGAGTGGCAATTTGAAACATTTGAACTAAATGTCTGCAAGACCTCACCAGAAGTTGTAGTTTAACAGTGACTCAGACCAAAACAAAATGTTTTCTTTGTTTCAACAAACCAAAATATGTGTGTGTTTTTCTAACACAGGAGTAAAGCTGATTTTGTGGAAGCTGCATTTCCATCCAATAGTTACTTCAACAGAGGCCACTCTAGATTCCACTCTGGATTATCTGAGGTACTAATCATCACCGTATGACTGATACCAGCCTGACTTACGCATTTAGTGTGAGGTATCCTCCCATCACACATATCAACGCATATATGGGAAACAAATCCCATTTTTATAGTCCCAAGCAAAGAAGCCAATGGGTAGTCTCTGAGACAGAACATTTTGTCACAGCTGTTTCCCAGAAAGCTATATCTTATTTTGAAACAATATGTGGAGTCTCCTTAGTAGCAAGTAGTACATAATAACAAGAACACGACTATTTTGTTCACATGTTTTCATAATCCTCTGATAATATAGTACAGCATAAAGCAACAAAAGATATCCTGTCATTATCCTGCATACTACAAGACCAGGAGATATTTACTACTATCATTTCAGACATAAATATTAGGACTGGGGAAAAAAATTGCATCTGCCTTCAGATATGTATATATAAAGCGGCCAGAAAAAAATTACATATTGCTTGAGTCAAATTTTGACTCTTAAACAGAGGTATGGAGAAGAACTTAATTGTTGTACTGCTTTTGACTTGCCCTCTGACATTTCATGAATTTCAAAATTTCATTCTTCAATAATGTATTTTTAATTTAATTGAACACATTTAATTTAAGACATTTTCTGAAAATAGTGAAGAAAGGAAAAAAAGGATCCTAATAACAATAATAATATGAATAACAACAGCATTAAAAAATAGATGTTTCTTGGATGGTTCACAAAAAGCAGCATTTTCTTTCTAAAAGGTGTTAGGCATGTTTTTAAAACATGGTTGTTAAAATAAATTGAGATATTCTAAAACCAGATAGGATCACCATGATTAGTATTTGACTCTGTACATAATGCAGCCCAAAGAACTTCCTTGAATAAAGTATTTTGCAAGGAATTCCATAGAATTAGAGAACAAACCCCCAAAACCTCAGCGCATAAATCTCATCATATCTCCTTCTGTGTCACTCTCCCCCAGGAGGGAGACACTGACACGCTAAGTCTGGCTTAGACTCTTAAGACCTAATTCCATGAGATGTTAGGATATCAAAAAGGCAGAATTTAGGCATTACATGGAAAGCTATGATACTGAAAATATCAATTAACACTGATAATTCTTGAATTCCATGAGGAATTTACTTTCTTTGCTTTTTTAGTGTCTAGCCACAACGTTGCATTTTCACAGAACTGCATCAGAATTAATGGATCGGTGTAGTGCTGGAAATAAGAACGAAGGAAGGCTGCACAGTACAGATCTTATCATTTCATGTGCCTGCGAGCACATGCAGAACAGCTGGTAAAGGCTAGTGGGAACACAGAGAGATTACCTCCTTCACTGGCTCAGGAAATCAGTCTGGATTAGCTTACTACAGTCATTCTCTTCTGGAAAGGGAAGGACATGGGTTCTGGTTTTAAGTCTGGAATTTATCTCGTGTAGCATTCAGCTCACCATATATAAGCATCTGTATCTGAGCTAGCCACATGTATGGGCATTTTTATGGATCAGCTAATCTCATCCTAAAGCATATGCTCAAAACAGGTCAGAGGATTAATATCCTAAACCTAAGCATTTTTCTCAACATACTGTAGAAGTCATTGGGGGTAACTTTTTCAGATACCACCATTTATATTCAGGATATCTAAAGTGATGACTTTTGTAAAATATGGATATTACTCAGGGAACAGGGAATGTTTTGCTCTCTTTTTATCTGGTAAATCTTGAAGTCATTTCTACACAGTGGATCTGCTTTAACAGAAGCACTAGAAATTGATCCTGAAACATTCCTAAAATGAGCAGACAACTGTCTCTTAACAGGAGGGGTAGCAGTAGGTGCTGAATTTTGATTTTCCATGCAGGATGATACCTCAACTCTCTAAAAAGAGTATTTGACAACATTTGAAGGGGTAATTTTCATGCATTTCTTAAGGAGAAAGGTAGAGGCACTTGTGGTTGGAGAGCAACATCTAGTCTGTGCAGTCAACGTCTTGGTCTAGGTCTAAGAAGCCATCTCAGTTTCAAATTATCTTGGGTTCTGAGGCAGCTCATATCTTTTCATGTGTTGTATAAAGAGCCTGGGCAGTTAATACCCCTATTTCCTAACCCCTATTTAAAATTACATTTTGATACCTGATAACTGGTTAATCTTTAAAATATTCAATATCAATCATGTCAATAGCGTATTTCTCAAAGGGCACATCATGGAGCACACTTGAGAGTGTCACACAAGTGTGCAAGTATAATCCTTCAGCACTAAAAGCAGTATCATTCAGATTTTACTTCTCATCAAAAATAGATATTCAATCAGTTTGAAAAGATTTTTTATAAACCTGTGTTAGTTAACATTAATAAAAACTTCATAAATTGTGTCAAACTTCATCAGCTGCATTATCATGCTTGGGACCAGTATCAAGATGAATGGCCTGTAATTGTCCAGGTCATCTCACTTGCCTTTTATATAGAATTAACTTGGTCCTTGGCAAAGTGTTTTAAAACTTTAGCTGAAACCTATTCATATCTGATAATTTTCAAAAGTTTGATTTTAGTAGTCAATATTTTATATCTTTCCAGCTGATGTGAGGATGGAGGATATGTTGTCATCATAATAAATATATTTTCAAAGGTTTTTCTCCAAATGCAGATAGAAATAACAGAACACTTCTACCCATGCTTGATTATTGATGCTAGTAGTTCAACAGGTGTCACATTTCTTTAAAAAGAGAAGACAAGTGATTTAGTTAGAATAGTTACGCACTTTGGACAGCTGGAATTTTCCACAGATCCAATGGATGAAGAGCCAGATGGAAGAGGAAACAGCAGCTAATCTGTAACACTGTATTTTAAAACAAAAATAACTGTCTTAATTACCCCAATTTTATTTTAAAGAGGAAAAAGGGCACTTTTCCTTTATTTGCCTTAGTAATGTAATGAATCGTAAAAGGTAAAAAAAGTGCCTTCTCTATTTGAGAGTAAACACCTCCCTCTTCTGGGACTTTCTGTGAAATGCATGGCAATTAAGATTCTGGACACACTGCATGAAGCGCTGTTTAGTTCTCTGTGCACATATCATATAGGAAAGATGGCCATTAATTCTTTTAAATCTAGTGTGTCTTTAGCTTGAGGAAGTATAGAAACGTTTTTTTTCCTACTTATTCTCCTTGATATTTTTTATATTCCAGGGACCTAATTTTCTTTGTTACAGAGCTAATCACAAACTGCAAAAGCAAGGCAAAAGGAACATATGTTTTTAGGATTCTTCAGTTATTAGTGACACATTATTAGAGTACTGTAAAATACTATCCCGTTCATCTTTTAAATTATTAAACACTCTAAGACCAAATGAGAAGGCACTATCTCTTTATCAGACAGTTGCATGTACTGTGTTAAATGGTTGGCCAATTTTTATGAATTATTAATAAACACAGTAATTTAGCCAAAAGAAAGTTCATTAATGTCTGAAGGATTAATAATTACAGTCTGGCAACCAGTCTCCCCCTCTCTGTGGAGCAAGTATTCCCAAATTGTACCTATTGACAGAAGATACATTTTTCAAATCTTAGGTGCATATTTCTAGTACGGTGCTCATCAAGTATAAACTGGTTCTTAAACTTATCAACAACTGCCACAGACAATAATACTATGCTGTTATAGATGTTGCTGCCAATCAAATCATCACAGGTGTAATAGTACCACATTATGGGAAACCACTTGTGACTATGTTAATAGGAAGTGCTGCTAAAATGACAAGGGGCACAGACTTTATCTAGACTGTTAGTACTGACAATCATAATTTATGGGAGTAATATCTTCTAGCAGTGAAGCTTCCAAGATTTATGAAAAAATCCATTGTGAACAGTTCTCAAGTATATCTTGTAGTCATTTTTCTACAAAACACTGTAGAATCTGTCATGAATACAGGAAGTGCAATTATATCTAACTCTAAATATTCCTACTTACATGTATGCACACAAACGTGTGTATTTATGTACAGACACACACAAAATGCAGTCTGTAAGAAAGTATTTTTGTGTGTGTATAGATATATAAAAATTATGAGTATCATGGAAAAAGTTTTATTTGGGAAGTTGATGTATGTGAATATATAGAGAGTGCACACATAGACTATTTACTGAACTTACACACATACTGAATTAATTTTTTAAAGACAGTAATTTACAGTCTATGTACCATGAAAGTGCTTATGTTGTTTTGTTTCATTCTTTTAATAAAAGTAATAAATTTTGTAGCAAAACCAAACAAATTATATTTAAAGATATTGTAAATGCCTTTTTCTCATTAACTAACTTAGAAGGACTATAATGATGAATTCCGTAAAAGCTTGTCATTTTTGCAAATAATTCTGCTCATAATTACATTTATTATTTGCAAAAATGAGGGACAATGCTCACTAAAAATCAGAGGTTTGGGGGTGGTGTTCTTTTTTATAAATTATGACCTCATACGAAGAGAAAGACCAGTATGTCCAAAGCCCGTAACCAGGTTACCATGATTTATCAGTGCACATTGATTAGACCACCTAAACCACACTTAAACAAAAGTTACTGCATTTAAAGAATTCCAGAGCAATCTTTTTAATTACTGAAGTAATATTCTTAGCTCTTCTAACTATCACTGCCTTCTCTGGAGTATTTCAGCATGGATTTAAAAAGCCTAAATGTAGAAACTTCCTTTGAAATTTTTCTCTGTCACTTCTGAATTAACAGTGTTTTTCATCCTCCTCTGATGAAGGAGTGTATTTAAAATCAATCTCTGAATTTTGGAATTGATTTTGTACTTCATGCACCCTGTAAAAATTCAAAATAGTTGTCCCGTTTGTGATATATATAATTATATACATATACACATACATAATACATACTTATAGCACATTTGTGAAGATTACTGCAACCTTACCTGCACTGTATTTCTTATACCAAACCTATAGCTTGTTCGTTCATAGACTACAAATAAATGTATACAACTTATGGGAGAGAATTAAAAGAGAAATAGCTTCAGAATCTATGCTAACAGTAAAAAGGATTCAAGTATTTTGTACGGTAAGTGTTCAAATGGCCAAAATACTTACTTTTTTTTGCTTTTATGGACTAATGACAGAATCAAAGAATGGTTGAGGTTCAAAGGGACATCTGGAGGTCATCTGGTCCAACCCCCCTGCTCAAGCAGATTGCCCAGGGCAGTGTCCAGACGGATTTTGAATATCTCCTAGGATGGAGACTCCACAACCTCTCTGGGCAACCTGTGCCAGGGCTCAGTCACCCTCACAGTAAAAAAAGTGTTTCCTGATGTTCAGAGGGAAAGTTCTGTGTTCAGTTTGTGCCCATTGCCTCTGGTCCTGTCACTTGGGCACCACTGAAAAGAGCCTAGCTCCGTCCTCTTTGCACCCTCACTTCAGGTATTTATATACATTGATGAGATCCCCCCTGAGCCTTCTCTTCTCCAGGCTGAACATCTCTCTCACAGGAGAGATGCCCCAGTCCCTTAATCACCTTTGTGTCCCTTTGCTGGACTCTCTCCAGTATGTCCGTCTCTCTCTTGTACTGAGGAGCCCAGAACTGGCCACAAGACTCCAGACATGGCCTCACCAGTGCTGAGTAGAGGGGAAGGATCACTTTCCTTGACCTACTGACAACAATCCTCCTAATGCAGCCCAGGACACCATCAATTATTTTTGCTGCAAGGGCACATTGCTCGCTCATGTTCAACTTGGTATCCCCCAGGACTCCCAGGTCCTTTTCTGCAAAGCTGCTTAAGCTGGGGACAATCAGCTAGAATATTGGTGTATGGGGTTGTTCCTCGCCAGGTACAATATTTTGTAATTCTTGTTGAACTTCATGAGGTTGCTGTCAGACCATTTCTCCAGCCCATTGAGGTCTTTCAGGATGGCAGGACAAGCTTCTGGTGTATCAGCCACTCCTCCCAGTTTTGTGTCATCTGCAGACTTGCTGAGGGCACACTCTGCCCCATCATGCAGATCATTAATGAAGACATTAAATAGCATCGGGCTTACTATTGATCCCTGGTGTACACTACTAGTTACTGGCCTCCAACTAGACTTTGTGCCACTGATCACCACCCTCTGGACCCATCCCTTCAGCCAGTTTTCCATCCATCTCACTGTCTGCTCATTCATCCTATGCTTCATCAGCTTGGCAGTAGCATTGGCAGTATGTTATTGGCAGTAGCATTTGTATTGACAGCAGCAATAATAACAGTAATTCTAATAATAATATTTCTTAACTTAAACTGCTAATACACCACTTTAGGATTTTAAAACATATTGTACTCAAGGGGAATCCAAGTATTAGTTCTTGAGGCATTCTGGATTTTGTGGAAGGACCAGATTTACATGAGAAGAAATACAAAACTGGTCATTTCAGAAAGTCAATGCAGTGTCAGCCATAGTTTTACTTAGATCCCTGGGATTCACTGCAGACTAATAACAAGAAAAGAAAATCAGGCATGAAGAACCTCCAAGCCACTAGTCAACTTCATGTGTACCCATCAAGAACTGCTTGGAAACGCAGGAGCAACTGAGTTGGGTGAAACTTCCTTGTCCCTGAGAACTACAGTCATAATCTCTTTATAAGCAAACAGGAACAAACTTTATGCATTTGAAGAGCCAAGGATTGTTGTTGGCCTAACTGAAATCTTCAATATCTAACCAAATACTGTTATTACTAATGTTGTTATTATTAAACAGGTATTATTAAAATAGTAAGTTACTTAGGCTCAAATTAACACAGATAACCTCCCTATTAATATTCTGAAAAGTGATCCACAAAGAAAAGCGACCATCACCAACCCCTCCTTTCTGGTGTTATGCATCCTTGCCCTTGTCCCTTGGGCCCCCAGGCCAATGGTGCCCGTTCCCCTTAGACCAGGGCGGTGGGTGTTGCAGGGAGGGTCAGCACCTATTGGTCCCCACTGGGAAAAGCAGGGTGCCCATGGTGGCTGTGGCACCCTCCCTTGGCCCAGGGACCCAGCTGGGATGCTGTGGGTGTGTTTCTGCCTCCACCTCCCCCCCTGAAATGAGGATGGTCTCATCACCGCTGCCCTGTCATTTCTTCAGCAGAAATTGCAACCCCACCACAGGGAGCACCAAAAAAAGAGCTCCGTGGGTCAGTGTCAAAACCTCAAGCTTTCTGCTTCCTTAGGACTTATGAGGAAAAAGACTTTCTCTTAGCTTTATTTGAAGGAACATTGCCCCCCATGTTAGTATAGTTTATCCTAATACGAGAAAGGAAAGAGTATCTTTTATGCAGTATGATTTATGACAATGCAGTAAGTGCAAGATTTCATTTTTTCTGAAGTGGGTCAATGTTTTATAACTAAAAAAATAAAATTAGAATGTTGCTTACATTCACAATATACAAGCGAACAAACAAACAAGAAAAAAACAGCAGTGACTCTTCCCTAGGAGTTTAAATTGTTTGCTCTCATCATGGATCAAAGCACTATTTTGGGGTTTGATTGTATTTTCACCCTCTGATCTGAGTTTCATTCTAGTTTAACAGGTAATATTTAAGCAGTCTCTGTGCGGCCCCTAGTGGAGACACTTCTATACAAAGCATTATTTGAATGAGAAAACTAACAATTAGCAGTAATACCTGGGTTCAGCTGATCCACCTTTTTTTCCCTAGTAAATATTAAAAGTCAGATTTATACACATAGTAAAGTTTGCTGTACTGGAAGTAAAGAAAATTGACGTATCTGTGTTGGTAAGAGATCTGTACATCATACGTGAATCAAATTCTGCTTGTAAGAGTATAGCTTTGGTGGAACTCCATTGAAGTCTGTAGAATTAGAGGAGATAATAAGCTGCATAACAGAGCACAAACTGCAGGTACTGATTTTTCAAACATTAATTTCACTTGCAAAAAAGGAAACTTTTAGTTTTTTTTTTTTTTTTCAGGCTGATGGAAACGACTTGTCCAACATCAGCACAGCTGTGAGAGTAAGTCCAGCACAATAAGACATTTTAGCATCACAAAGAAATAAAATCCTGAACTGTATTTGAAGTATTAATTCTTACTTTTTTTCAAAATAATTAAGCCTCAGATACTCAAAATTATTTTTGTAATACAGTCTAGGTCCACAAAGAGAGAGATATGAGGCAGACATTTTAGGTTTAAGTTCAAAATGTATCTATCTTCCCAAAACCACTGTTCAGCTTTATAAATTCAGAGTTCTTTAATTCCTCAGTTTATTAAAAACAAATTCCCTTGTTCCCTACATTGATACTGCAAAGAGTCAGACAGCTATAGTGAAATTGTCAAATTTGGTATTCTTTTTTTTTTCTTGCTCTTGACATAAAACCTTTATTTAGTTTAAGCATCTCATTCCCCCTCCCCTGCTCTCTTTTCCCCAAGAAAAAGTAAAAGGACCTTACAGTACTTCCCAGTTCATCAGTACTTGAAGCATTTACCTGAACCCTGGGAAAACACAATCAAGTTACTATTCTTGTTCTATGTAGAGCAGAGACTTGAACCCAGATATTCTATTTCCCCCCAAATACTCAGTAGAGTGTTTGTAGTAGGAATGTAAATGGAGCCAGGAAAAAATATGAAAAGTTGATACATGACTGTTAGCATGCTTCCTGGAATAGTTTGGCCAGTGCCAGCTAGTGCTTGTTTACACAGTGTTGAAACACGAGTCCCAGGATGCTACATGCCAGGAAGTATTCTTTAAAGAATTATAGATGAGGTTACGCTATTTTTTGAGAGGAAAAATGTTTTTAGGCTGGAAAATACAAGCAGTACTGTGCTGTTTCTCCTCACAGCCAGGTCTCGGTTTTTATAGGGACAGAAATGTAGTTTATGATATTGTAAAGGTGTTTTTTTTAAGTCTCCCTTGTTGATGTTATTCCTCTTTGGAACCTGGATATGAATTATCCACCATGCCATGGAATCTTTCTTATTATTTCCAAGACATACTGAATATTTAAATGTAACACAGACATAGCTTCAACCGCATTAATTTAGAATATCCTATATTCTTAAGAAATACCTGCAATAACCCACTTAATGGGTTGCGTGCAGGTATGAATTCAAATATTTGATTCAACTCTAGTAGATTATTATCTCCTACATTCCAGATGTCCAATCTGATCAGTCAATCAGGTTGAAGAGCACTTTATTCAGTAGGCTTCGATCTATTTTTTAATGGCTAGACTTAGGGTCAGCGTTTTGTACTGGCTGGTTTCTACAGTTCCCCACCACAGCACGAGTTTAGTTTTCTTAGGCTGTAAATGTTTGACTCAACTGGCTTACCATAACTTTCTGAAGTGAAAAAACTTAGAGATCGATCTCCTATTAGTACTGGGATGGTTTTCAAATACTGGCAATGGAGTGATAGCACCAAGGAAGGAAGCAGTTTTTCACTTCCAGCCTCTAGGAAAATAAGAGTTCTAAAAATCATTTTTCACAGGCCTAGGAATAGGTCGGGTTAACAAAGGGTTAAAAGAAAGAGACTGATGAAAATGTATGCAATTTAATATCACTTCTTCATTCTATTCTTCTTTCTTAGTTTAAAAGTACCAACCTTTTCACATTCTTTCTGATCTAAGTAGACATAGATAAATAGGAATAAAATACAATGGTTCTTGAATTTATGAAACTTAAACATCTTTTAGCCATCAGAAATTGGAGGTAGGCATTTGTTGGTAAGCAAGCATGTACTTTAAGACTCTCTGCTTTGTTACAGATTTTTTTTTCCTGAGGTGATGTGAAAGGACAAATAATATAACATAAGCAAGCTTAACAGTCCCTTGGCTCTGAGTGCTTTATAATAGTAACTACGTGCAACATTACTCACTTCAAGAAATCCCTGGAGCTTTTAAGACCAATGTTTCCAGTTGCCATGATACAACAAAGTATGATTTTTTTCTATTAATTGCTTCAAAAAAATCCGCTTTGCCATTATCTGCATAGCTGAGGTCTGAATTGTTTTATAACGTCGGTCTTCCCTGTTCATCTTTGAACTAATATGTGCATTACGATAAATGAAGCCTATAAGCACCTAGATTTTACATTGTCCCAAGTTTCTTAATCAATCAGTTTGTTATCTCCCTCCTAAATTCTGTGCAATAACTGTGTAAGATACCAGTGATTGGGGTTTCAATGTACTGAAACATGACTCTTTTTACTTCCATGCACATTTATGTGTAGGACAAAGAAAGGACTTCAGAGCAGTTATAGTTGTCATCTGTAGTAGAGTCTAACCTTTTCTAACACAGTAAGTACCATTATCTGTAGGACAAAACCTGATTTTTCTTAATACAATGTTGACATTGAAAGTTTTATAAGGAAAATAAAACAAAAGAAAATCAATAACAGAATGGCTTTATTGGAGAGGCATAGGGGGAAAATGACACATTTTCTTTCAGAAATATAAAAACTGAGGGATGTTCTGTGCCACTGTAAATTGCATTCTGGCCAGCCATATGCACCTAGACATTTCCTTCTTCTTCTTTCTAATAGCATAAGTTTAAAAATTGTGTGTGTGTGTGTGTGCGTGTGTATTTTTACATAAGACTTATATACACGCTCCAAATACATTCCCTTCATTCCCTCATTTTTGTTGTTTAACACTGTTATTGGAAACTATTCCAATGCCTTCATGCATAATATGCTTTCAGTGTAAGTCTGCATCACCTTTTGAAAGCAGAATCTACCCATGCTCCAAGCTAAATGGAAGCCATGTATCTGCATTAGAATGGTACTAAGCTTGAACTATGAATCAGAAAAGATTTATTAGTTTGGACTTAATGCTGCACTATTACTAAAAGCTTAGTCAGCTTCAGCATAGGCAGAGCTCACTTGCAACTTCCTGCAAAAGATTATGCAGACATACCCTTTCATTTTTATACTGCTGCTAAATTACATGTAGTTATATTGCAGTTTTTGTACTTTTGAATCATATATTCATAGTTATCATTTATTCATGTAACCAAAATCTCAGTTGACCATCTGAGTGATGTTGAAGTTACATTTAAATTACCATGATCTGTTATTTCTAGGTTTTCTTTTCAGGGAAACTGGGTAGTGTGAAATGATAAGAACTGGTCTACACCTTGTTTCACCCTGAGATGGAGCTGTGTTGCAGGCTGGGACAAGCACTATGCTTAGGAACTCAGAAACACTCAGAGGTTTATTAACATAAACATAGACGTAGTGACTTAATCTGTTTGATGACCAGATGATGAGGGCATTTTAATACCTTGATACTTTGATGAAATTATGATAATACTTAAATTATTCTGATATTATACCGTATGTTTCATGTTTTTACTTTCAAATCCTATGGCAGATGAATTAAATTTTTAAAATAAGCCTTATTTCTTTGAAGGTTATGGTAGGTCTATATCTTTATATGTGCAAATGGGATGAATTAACAAATATTTCTGTAATGATACTCTTTATTGTCTCTAAATGTATTTATATGAAAACTGAAGATGAATTGTTTAATTTCAGAATGCCCATATGAACATATAACTATATATTTTTAGACATATTAAAATTAATAATAATGAAATTTCTCTAGTTCATGTAGATCCCTTCTAAGAGGCTGAGAAATGTGGACTTTCTGTTGCAGAGCAATACAAGAAGACCATAACTTTAGTTATAGCTGTTTTATGAGAAAAGTAACTATTGCTAGCACCAGCAATCCCGATAACACTATTAAAACCAGAACTATTCCCAGCTCCTGCCATATACCAATTTTAAAACTCAGTATGCCTCTTTCTTGGATGCAGTTCCTATAGGCCTCCAGCTTTTGTTTTACAACCTGCATAATTCATGGGCAACAAGTCCAGGTCCTCAGGAGACAGCTACATTTAGAATGCTAAGGGAGTAAGAATATTCTTCAATGCTTTTGTTGTAAGAAAATACAAAGTGTTACAGTATACTGAATTTACTTCTACTGTGTGTATTTACTTGTAGCTATTCAATTGGGCCAGAAGGAGGATCCGGGGAACTACAGGCCTGTCAGCCTGACCTCGGTGCCGGGGAAGATTATGGAGTGGTTCGTTTTGAGGG
>NW_009226436.1:0-31461 GCF_000690835.1 Fulmarus glacialis | reverse complement strand
AGATTGTTCAGGCCTTGGAACAGGCTGCCCAGGGAAGTGGTGGAGTCACCATCCCTGGAAGTATTTAAAAGATATGTAGATGAGGCGCTTAGGGACATGGTTTAGTGGGTATGGTAGTGTTGGCTTGACGGTTGGACTCGATGATCTTAGAGGTCTTTTCCAACCTTACTGATTCCATGATTCTATGAATTCTCTTCATCTCTTCCTTTGGTTATGATACAAATGGATACAAACGATGTGTGTTCATTTCCTCCTCAGGAGATTTACTTTAAAAATAGATAAGAAAATAAAATGCTAATAATTATGTATTTTGAAGAATGTATTTTTGGCTGTTGAAAGCATGAGTTGAAACAGCATTTGAAACTACAAAACCCTGAAAGTTTAGGCATTCTTCTGACCAGTGGGATATATTTTCCATTAAAAAAAATAAGAGTGACTATGAACTTACACATAATCTATTTTAAATGTACAGAAATGTGTAAGAGAACAAATGCCTTGTACACTTTGGGAATATTTTGAATCTCTTCTGTGCTACATCAGGTCAGACTAATGAATTAAAATACAGAGCAGTTTCAGTTCAGAATAATGCTACAAAGCAATAGCATGGATGATGCAATGAGATCAGAGGGCTGGAAAATGGGGTATTTTTTTAATATTTACAGGTTATTTTCTGTTCTTTCTGGGAGCCGTTAAAGATTTTCAAATTTTTCACTTCCCCAGTAATATTAAATCATTGAAAAATTTAGGTCCAAAAGGAGGAAGTGGCTTTAAACTTTAGTAGGCACAGTTTTTGTAGAGGATATGGAAAACACAGTATGGCATCTCTTGTAACTTAAAGAATCAAGGGTTCCAAATCCTTGGTGAGTGCTCTAAACAAAGACATCTGTGGAATCTCATGGATGCCAGTTTCTCTTCAGGTCGGTATAGAAATGAGATTGGTGGTACGGCTTTCTGAATAGAGATTTTTGTAGAAATCTTGTACCACATTCAAAATAATTCTCTAAGGGACCCAACTTCGGAGACAAAGGTTGTCACCTCTGACTTTTACTAGAAAGGTAATGTTCAGACAATGAATTATTTGTGAATTATCTATGGACATTATTCTGTTAATTCAGCTATGATTTATTATTTCTGGTGTTTATACACACACACCTATGCACTCATATATATTTTGAAGATTCTTTCAGAGATAAGATTTAACAGCATGGATTGGTTGAGTGCTACATTTCAAATAACTTGGGTTCACAGGGTAAAACAACAGGTCAAGTGTAATTTCTGAAATTCAGAGTGAGCCAATTAAAAAAAATAGGTAAGGGAAAAGTTTGTCAAATTAAAGGCTTCATAATTAGTAAGTCAGATAAATGGTCACTTAGATCAGTTTTTTAATACTGGTTCTCTACTAACAGAGTGATAAGGCATATTTATAGGACATTTTACTGCAATGTAGTTCCATATAAAAATTGTATTAAGAGAAAGTTAAATGTATACAGTTCAGTGTCAGGAAATAAACAGGTTAAGTTACATGTGCATGAACTATGCTCTTGTCTGCAAGTACACTATCAAAGGTTGTTTCTCAACGGGGATAAGAGAATGCCATGTTTGTTCAAGTTACAAGGTAAATCACTTTCAGAAATTATGCTACCTTTCAGAAGACGCAAAAACCAAAGGCAAATTTGCAAAAGTTACACTTGCCAGGCATGTTTTTAGCCAGTCAAAACTATTTCTCCCATTCAAAGATACCTTTTCTAAATAAGGCTAATACCATGAGTTATTTTGGCAATAAATGTTCTGAGGTACAAGAAGTTGGTTTTTTTCCTGGTTTGCTTTTTTTAAGTAAAGTAATGGAAGATATATTTCCAAATACCTCAAAGCTCGTCCAGTGTTTAAAATAGCCATAAAGTAACCAAACACAAAATATGTTTTGGTTAATTTCTTCTTTGAAAATGTACTGCATACTTGTCTTGAATGACTATAAACAAACTAAACCTTCAGAAGCATGTGACAGTGATACTGACCTTCTGTCCTGTGAAACCAAGGTGAACAATTTACTTGTACAGCCTTTATGGCACTTAGTCTGCATTCTGTCTCAAATCTTACCTAGTGTTTAATGACATAGCTGGAACAGGGGCTCTGATTATCCTTTAATAATCTCAACAAAGAACTTCAGAAAAAGGTCAGGAAATCATGAGATGTATATATCCTTATAGGTTGACAGAATATTGGTTATAACTGATTGTTTCCAGTTCTCTAAGGCATTATGACCATTTTGAGAAATGCATTTCTGAATGATGAAAGTATGAGTTACTGCATCATTACTGGGAACAACAAAAGCCTGAAAGTTTAGGCACTGTTCTGACCAATGGGATATATTTTCTATTAAAAAATGAGTGACTACAAACTTGCATGTCCTTTATTTTCAATTTATGGAAATACGTAAGAGAATGAAAAACAATATCTAGTGCATATTGTGAATCTTTCTGTTATATCAGATCAGACTCATAAAATAGCAAAGGATATTGATAGATTTTAGAGAAATAAAGATACAGCACAAACACATTTACATGTATTAAATGTGATCCTGTTTTGCATAAATTAGATAAGGTTAGACTGGGTCATTGCTTTAAAATTCTAGGTAATACCTAAGTTCTTGAAGAAATATTCTAAAACTCAGAAATAAAACCACATTGTTTTGTTTGTTTGTTTGTTCATTTGTTTTTTGTCTTTCCAAGGAACTCTCACTAGATGTTTTCTTATGAAAACAGTGATGCAGATGATTTTAGATCAGCTCAATTCATATCACTTTTTTCTTTCTCAGTCAGTATTGTTCAGTTCTATAGCACTGATTGTTAGACACAATTTCTTTTGAATGCTGATGCCTTAATATCTATGGTCATTAAAATTTCTGTGATATTTTTCAGAAGAACAAGCTCATAAACTTTGATATTTTGATCAGAAACCACCTTAAGCAATTGTATTTAAGAAAGTTAATATCTCCTATGATTTTACCAATTTAGTATATTGTGTACACCAAGTTGTTTTCCCCACAGAGAAAGGGGGTCACAAGTGTTAACATCTACAACAAAAGAAATTAATTAACCTGTCCAATTTATCATTCTCCAAATCAGCCGGATATTATTACAGAAATACGGAATTGTGTAACTTCCTATTATTTTCTGTCTGAAAATTTTAATCAGATTCACAACTACTGTGTGCAGTTTTGGATCTACAATATAAGAAGGATAGAAAAATGTTAGAATGTGTCCAAAGGAGGACAACAAAGACGGTGAAAGGACTAAAAGGCATGACTTGTGAGGAGCGGCTGAGGATAATAGGTTTGTTCAGCTTAGAGAAGAGGAGACTGAGGGGTGACCTCATTGCTGTCTACAACTCTCTTATGATGGGGAGTGGAGAGGGAGCTGATGATCTCTTCTTTCTGGTATCCAGTGATAGGATGCAAGGGGATGACTTAAAGGTGTGTCAGGGAAAGTTCAGATAGGATATTAGGAAAAAGTTCTTCACTGAGAGGGTGGTCAAGCACTGGAACAAGCTCCCCAAGGAACTGATCATGGTCCCAAGCCTGTTTCTGTTCAAGAAGCATTTGGACAACGCTCTTAGATATATGGTTTAACTTTTAGGTTGCCCTTTGTGGAGTCAGGAGTTGGACTCAATGAATCTTGTAGGTCCTTTCCAACTCAGGATATTCTAAGATTCTATGATTCTAAGAGAGAATCATTCACTTATAGATCTCATATTAAAACCATTAAAAGAAAAGCCAAAGCCAAAACCAAAACCAAACAAAAAACCCTATACTTCTTAGGTTAGCTTTTTTCTTCATTATTTTGTCAAGAGAGATTTTCACTTGCGTGCCAAATGCTTTTAAAAACATATTCTCTTAAGTTACATGCATGGTGCTTAAATATATGCAGCCATATAATATGTGTGTTACTAATGTTTATACTCTAAGCCACTTTGTTCTTGTTTTCCAAAAATACAGCCACAGAAATCTTCTTAGAGAAGAAAATGATACCAGGATTTGGAATTTTTCTTTTCATGCTTCCAATTTCCTTATTAGCTTACTGAGTCCTGGACAGCTCACATATGCTAAATAATAGAACTTCTATATATGGCAGGGAAAACTGCCTACAATATTTTATTTACATACTGCAGTACCTTACAAAGAATCACTCCTATGAGTTGCCTACTGTAGTTATTCCATCTGTGAGTGGCTTGTGTTTTGTGAATCTTTAAAATGTAATGTTTGCTCTAAACATCAAATTGCATTGTTGTGTATAATGTAATCATAATGACAAGGGCTGGAGTGTACTATTATGGTACAACCCAAATAATTACATAGTCTCTAAGAGTACTGGAAACCATTCCTTTTTCAAGATGATAGATATTCATAGGATCATGACATTGCTCAGCATGGCAGAAGAGAGAGGGTAGATTTTAGAGATTCAGTTTGTGTATAGATTTGTGTACAGTTTGTGTATTCAGTTTGTATTAGATAGCTTCACTGGCCACTGGGCACAGGGATGCCTGCCTGATACAACTGACTCAATTCCTGACTGAATCTCTTTTTGCTCACAGAATGTCAGTATGTCAAAACACTTATAGGAAATGCTTCTGTCTAGGTTCTTAGGCAAACTGAGAGAACTTCCAGAATACTCTAGCTGTTAAGACTTTTCTTTCAACAGACATGTAACATACCTTAATTGTTGGTCCTAAAATCAATCTCCTGTAGAAGTGTATATAATTTGGTTACAAGAACTGGCTTTGTGGTTGCACAATTACTGTAGAAGAGATTAATTTTTTTTGTTTTTCTTCTGCCCCATTTTCTCTTTGTACGAATATGTAAAGGTTCACTAGACAAAATGGAACTAATCCAATGGGAAAAAATGAATCTACAGCTAAGAGGTGCATAAGTCCAGAGAGAAACTCTAGATTCAGGTTTCACACAGTTTTTTTCCAGCTGGAACTATTCCATTTTATGTCAGTCATATTCAAGTTACCACAGAAAAAGAGACTGACTTCTGTTTTTTGACAGCAAGGGCCTTTCTCTGAGAGTCAGTGGTGTCACAGTTTAAGCCAAATGACAGTGAAGAGACTAAATGGATTCAGATACCGAAACATTTTAATGACAGACATATGCAATTTTATGAATCACATGATTTTACTGTTCTGTAGGAGAGATGACACAGTGCAGAAGAAAATGGGGCAGATCCAGGTAAAGACTCCAGCCATGCTGGTGGAGCTCTGGACCAGGATCTGGGGTCACAGGAGTTCTCTCCCTGGGTTACCCCAGGCACTGTCAGTTACAGAATGGGCTTGAGAACACCTGATTTTTGACTGTCCTGTTCGTATTTGCTTGGCACCTACCAATCGGCTGCCACTGGTGCTCATTGTCTGCTCCTTTGGAAAGTTCTGGACAGATTCATAACTTTCACAGTGATTGACAGGCTGCTTACTCTTAAGGTGTTCTATTCTAATAACTAAGCTACTCCTTTATCCTATCAGGTTAACTACATTTCATATCCTAACACTATTGTTAACTAGACCTACATGATAACTCCTATAAGTGGTTCAAGGCTTTTTATTGATGAGAGGATTCATCCTTAATGTCTTAAAGACTTTGATATTGATAGTAAGGTTGGGGGTTTTTCTGCTACTATAATCTATTTCTTTGTCGGAAAACATACAGGAAGAGATTTGTAAGAACGAAGAGATCTGGCATGATAGAAGAAGTATAATTGCAATATGATAAGACTGAATTCTGAGCACAGATAATAATTTACGTGTAGTGTGTTGAATGCTATTCATCTTCTAGACTCATGACCAGGTGTATGTTGATATAAAATATCACAAAGGCTTTATCATCCTGTTATTTAAGAAGTGGTCTGCAAGTAACAACAATGTATCTTTAATACAACAGAATTTAAGGAAAGAAAAGAGAAAAAGATCAGAGACCTTTCCATTCCTTTAGAAAGAATAATTGCAATTATTTTATTTCACATAGACCTTGCATTAAATAAAATATTCCAGCGTTACATTGGTTGGCATCCAGATAAGAGTCCCACAAAATATTAACCACTGAATGTGCTGAAGTCAGAGCAGTTTGATAAGGAGAAATGAAGGCAACTTGAAAACTCTAATAATAAACTGGTAAGGGACGTATACAACTTTAATCTGTTTTCAGTACTTCAATATACACTCACTCTTTGGCATATTTCTGATGAGTCTACACACCCTTCCAAATGTAGTAGATACTTAAGTGAAAAAATGATCCAACTGCTATGATGCATAACCATGGGAAAAGTTCGAGGCTGGACTGTGTATTGAAATCTTTAACTATATAAAAGGCATCAGCATCTATTTATAGGTTAGTTTTACTTACTTTTAGATCACTGATCAGCTAAGAGTGTTTGAAATTCAATTACTGTGCAACTTGGTTATGAGAAGCTACAGTGTATTAAAGGATCAATCACTGTTTTGATGGTTGTTTGGACAAACAGAATATCATTTCAGAAATGCACTATGTACTTCTTTGACCTTCATTTATTTGTGCGGCTAGCATAAATATAATGATTGCAGTGCTTTGGTCTTTGGATTCTGGCAACATGGACTGAAGTATTAGAAGAATTTAATGGGAGAAGTTTTTATTCCTCTCACCACCACACTGGCCTTGACAATAATAGTTGTAATTCTGTGTAATTATGTTCTGAAGATTCTGAAACATGCAGTTAGGAAGAATGTGAAGAAGTGTCTCTTATATGTGTTATGAAAGAGAAAAGTAGAAATCATTGTTTGAGATCATGACGTGAAAGGATAAGATGTGTTATAAAAATGAAGGGGTGGCAAGATACAGTCTGAGATAGTGAATTCTACAGAATTTCATAAAGTATAAGTTTAGTTCTACCCACAGATAATTAATGAAGAGATCCATATTAATAAATATTCCTGTATGGTAAGAGCTCAGTTAAAAGTGCACAAGTTAAATAGTAGTATAGAAAATTAAATTTACTAGCTTTAGCAAAGAATTTTACTACTCATAAAAAACATGCAGAGCAATGGAAAATAGCAAATCAGTGTTAAACTAGATTACCCAGCAACTCACAGTTGTCCACATTACATCCAGAACATTAGAAAATTTTAAAAGTTATGCTTTCTTTTTAAAACATTAACGTTTCCACTAATAAGCATTTTAAATCTTTTGCTGTAGCTTTAAAATGTGAGTGGAAAATTCTATGTCCTAGCAAGTCTCTTAGTATTATTATGACCCACTGATCATAATAAATGACCAGAAACAGAAAAATTGCTAAGCTTTTTTTTTTAAAAAAAAAAAACCAACAAGCAAACACAGCACAACCCAAACCAAACCAACAGTCCTGTGAAATAATTTGTTTTGAAAAAAATGAATGTGTTTTTTCTTGAAACAAGCTTTCAAGGAATAACATTGGAAAGGGCTTTAGGAAATTGTCTAATCCTTTAGGACCCCTATGGCAAGATCAATAAAGCACATTTTTAACACTCCTAGCATTTTTTCCTCTATGTGTTCTCTGAGACCACAGACTGCTGATCAAATGTCTGTATTTGATCCTGCTGTTTAAAAGTTATTCATAATTTCTAACATGAATATGCCTTGCTTTAGTTTAAACCTATTCCTTTTTTGCACTGTCCAGCAGAGATATGGAAAATAAATTGTTCCTTTCCTCTTTGCAGCAGCCCTTTACAGATCTGAAAGTTGCTTTTACGTTCCTCCCAAGTCTTCTTTTCTCTAGACTGAATGACATGGATTCATTCAATCTCTTTTCATTGACATTTTATAAAATCTTTATTCATTCATGTTGCCCTTTTTTAATCCCTTTCCAGTCATCTGTACAGAAGTGGCAAATCTAGATGTGATAACCTGGCTGAGAAGGCTACTTCACATGCTTTATACATCATACATCTAATATTTGGCTAATATTTTTCAACTAGTAATGAAGAATAGCCACAGACTTTTTCTTTCCCCTGCAGAACAGCTACTTTGCCTTCACTCCATATTCTGTACAATTGAAATGCAAAGTATTGTTGAGTCATAACGACATACAACATAAAACAAACAAACAAACAAACATCTTCTGAAGCAATTTGGTAGTTGCAGCTTTTCTATGATGTTGTTGTTGCATAAGATCTTTAATAAATTTTCTTATTTACATTATGAGTTATGAATAAAGAAATTCATAGGCTTTTTAATTAGTTGTTCCTTCTGTTTGTTTAGTTATTTGAACCCCTCTTCAAAGCTTGATGGCAGCAAAGTAAAATTCCCCTAGACCTTTAGAGATCTGGTAACAAGGATAGCACAGCTCAAATATTGTTTTTTTTTTTAATTCCTAAATTGCCATTAAGCAATTTTTTTTTTTTTTTAATTTAGTATTGCTACTCATTTTGAAGTCATTATTTTCTTTTTTAAATTGAAATGGTGTAGACTCATGTCTTCATCAGTCTTGTCAAAACTAAGGTTATCCTACACCTACAGGGATCTTAAAGAACTTATCTATCAAGATGTGTCATAGTCTCAGGGTATTACAAGTTGCCTAGATATGCCACAAAGCATTAAAGTAAAAACTTAGTCTTCACTTTAAGGAAGAAAAAGTAAATTAAAATAAAAATGTTTTTTTTTTCTAGTAGTGACAGTTGAAAACTGCAGTTTATCTTGAACTGAACTACCAATTGTCATTGACTATACCTGATATATAAAGTGTCATTTCATAGCTACTTGCCAAATGTGAAAAAAGTTGATTACTAAATTTATTTCTGTTCTGCAGCAACTGGACTTGAGAAATATGATATTTCCAAATAACAATATATCTTTTTAGAAAGAATTCTAGATACTGTATATAGATTTACATTTACTGTCCATAAATTTACAAATGAAATGTCTCTTTCATAAATAATTTTAAAAATAGCTATATTAGTATATGTGTAAGTTGTATTGTCATATGTGCCTTTGCACAAGCTGTTAAGTCAGATATGTTTCACAATGATTGGTCTGTTGTTCCTCTGTCACTCTTTTCTCACTGATTTTACAGATTTTATTCAGCTGCCATTTGAGACAGCTTATAATAGCTAAAAAATCCACAGAAGTATGGCAGATATGATGCAAGATCTTTGGGATGATGCAAGATCTTCGGGATGATGCAAGATCTTCGGGAGACCCATTTGTACGTGCAGCAGCAGCTGAAGCCAGGCAGGATATCCTAAAGTATCTCAAATAATACTAGAAATATGTGTTAAGGGTACCAAATTGAACAGTAGTTCTCTAAATTTTAGTTGTCCAACTTAAGCTAGATAATATAAATGGGGTTTTTTTGGTTGGTTGTTTTTTTTGGGGGGTTTGCTTTTTGTTGGCTGTTTTTTTGTTTTGTTTTGGTTTTTTTTAATAATCAGGCACCGCAAGGTAATTAATTTCATCTCATGGTAACCATGAAAGAAAACAGGAATTATTCATTTTCTGGAGATAATTATTTGTTCCCAGTTGGATTAAGTCCATCTCTATACATGGTAACTTTCACATTGAAATTATAGAAATTAACTAAAAAGTGTGAGATTCAGTTCTAGATTAAAATATTTCACTTTAAACACCTCTAATATAGATATTTTTAACTGAATAGAATTTTGGAGCCCTTAGTATTCAATGAAGACAAAGTTTCTTGTGAATAATTGAGGTGGTCAAATATAGATTTCTACCTTAGTGTGATGGGAAAAGGCAACTAAAGGTAGCTGTCTGAATCTGGGGTTGAAATCTTCCCAATGCAGATGTCAGAAAAATATGTAAAGTTAATTTCACCATGGGTAATTTTAACGGTTTCCCTTTTTGTTTGATGAAAGTAAAATAATAATTTAGATGTCAAGACTTTTTGGAGACTTTAAAGAAAATATTTGTAGCACATTACTGTTATGTTCAGCAGTTGCAATAAGTTGCAATTTAAAAAGTCCTTTTGTGGGTCATCATATAGAATTTCACTGTCAGTAGATACTCCACAGAAAATGGACCTGTGGGAACACCATATTTTTGAGAGTGTCTGGTTAAGCTTCTCCTCAATGAAAATATTCACAGGACTGATAGCTAAAAAGACTTTGGATGTACTTAACTGGAAAACACATTCAGACAAAAAAATGAAGAAATTAAGATTATTGTCCCAAATTTGAATAAGGCCTTTGATTTTAAGAATTAATGTGACCAGGTGTTCTAATACTATCTGTGAATATATTTAAATGTCAAACTTACGTTTGTTCTTTTTTTTTTCTTCCTGGTCCGAAATGAAACATTGATTTCAGAAGAAAGAATGAGTATGTATTTGTGAGACGGAGATGGAGATTAAAGAGAGGCTTTGAAAGTAAGGACATAGTTGTTTCATTATTGAAGAGAAAGTGATATGAAGGTATGCAAAGAGAAGTCTGACATGGGAAAGTGATGTGCTAAGAATACTATCTTGACACTATTATTCTGGATAGATAGTGGTTAGATAAGATGATGTGAATGTAACAATAGCCTTAAGCAAGTCAAAAAAGAGCAAAAGTTGTAAAGCTTAATATCAGAATATCTTCACTGTGTACTTAAGTCCAGGATGAGTCAAAACAGTTACCCAGTTTACATATCCAAGTTTCACATGAGGCTATGGTATTGTCTACATTGATTAAAAATTAAAAACAAAGCAAAACAAAACAAAATCAAGTGTGTTTTTGTCAGATAAATGTTAAAATCTTAGACTGTTCAAAAGTCTGTTGTTAAATATTCAAAATGAGTTGTCAGAGAAGCTGACACTTAAATTTGAGCAACAATGGCCCATGCTGAGGAGAAAGAGCTTTGCGAGTCATACACATAGTGACTGAATGCAATTTTGTGCATGAAATTAATTTGAGATGTGTGAGGAAGAACAAGGCCTAAAGAAAACTAAAATAAAATTAAAAAAACAAAAAACCAACCCCCCCCCCCAAAAAAAAAAAAAACCAAAACCCCCACTAGTAATACTGAGGAAAGAAATTAGAAGCATTATCAAGATCCTGGAATACTGAATAGAGGGAGATTCAGAATGATGAAACAAAGATGATTAAATAATGTATGATGGGAATTAAAAGGGAATACAGTTTCTAGAAAAATCTGTTCAATTATAAAACTAGTTCACAGTTCAAGTAAGATAAAGATGTCATAATGTTCTGTAATTTGACCAAAAGGAGGTAATGAGAGATTTGGTGCAATAGCTGAGGAGAACGAGAAATCAGATGGGACTGTCTAGAACGGTATTAAAAGAGAAACTACACAGAAACTGTGCACAACATATTCTATTATCTTACAGGTGAAAGGGAAGTGTGGCAGCATTTGCAATTTTAAGCAGGCTTAAACAAATGTAGTCATCACTCTTCATTCTTTTAGGATGGTAAAATCCTTCTGTTGTCAAAGAAAAGACCCTAAATCAAAACTGTGAATGAGAAGAAAAAGGAAAAGACACAGGGCATGAAGATTCACTTGCAGAGAAGAGAAAAGTGACAGAAAGGGACAAAGTCCAATCACATTATGTCCATTATTTCTTGGAAGAGATCTCTGAGACCATGTAATTAGAAAGAATTGGGTGCAGAAGAAGGTGAAACATTAAGTAAGAAGTGAAGGATGAGAAAAGGCAACAGTCATTGCAAGAATGAAATCTGAATAACCTGGAGAAGTATAGTAACCAAATGACAAAAATGAAGGGACTGAAAAAGATGTTTTCTGCTTGATCTTTAAGGATAAAATGCTTAAAACACAAGGTTGGTCAACTCCAAAATGTAAAAATTCAGACAAGTATAGGAGAACACCGGAATGGATGAACAAAGGAAATAATGAGTTAACCCAGACACAGAAAGGAAGTACATGAGAGGTGGTAGAGGAGATTATCTACTCAAGAGGTATATATAAACATTATTTGTGCATGAAAGGTTGGAATCAGAAGAGCCAGAACTCATCTGGAAGTGGAACTAGCAAGGGATATGATGGGCAAGAAGAGGGGTTTTATGTCTACACCAGCAGTGAAAGGAAGGATAAGGAAAATGAGTCCCATGGCTCTGTGGGACAAAGGATCTAGTGACCAAAGATATGGCTGAGGTACTCAGTGCCTTCTTTACCTCAGTTTTGACTAGTAAGGTCTGCCCTAAGGCCTCACAGATTCCACAGCCTAGTGGACAAGTCTCTGGGAGTGGAGCATTACCCAGAACAGAGGAAAATCAAGTCAGGCATAACTTAAAGCAAATTAGAAATGTGCATGGGACCAGACAGAATGCATCCAAAAGCTAGTTGGACGGATCATTTTGAGGACATTTTCTATCATCTTTGAATGATCATGATGTTCAGGGGATTTTCCTGATGACCGGATGACTGGAGAAAGGCATACGTCATGCTCATCTTGCAGAAGAACAAGAAGAATGATCTGGAAAACTGCAGGTTGGTCAGCTTCAGCTCAGTCACCAAAAAGGTTTTGGAGTGAATCTTCTGGAAACCATTTCCAAGCATATAAAAGAAAAGAAAGTGATTAGCATTAGCCAACACGGATTAACGAAGGGCAATTTATACCTGGCTGATCTGATTGCCTTCTAAGGTGAAATGCGTGTCTCAGTGAATGAAGGGAGAATCATTGGTGTTATTTCACTTGACTTTAGCAAGGCATTTGACACAGTCTTGCAAGATATTCTCTTAGTCATATATGGACTGGATAGGTAGATATTAAGACGGGAAACTGTCTGAATTGTCAGGCTTAAAGGTTTGTGAACAGCAGTGAAGTCCAGCTAGTAGCCAGTTATTAGTCACGTTCCTCAAAGCTTAGTATAGAGGCTGATACTGTCTAATCTCTTAATTAATAATCAGGATGATGGAAAAGGATGAACTATCAGCAAGTTTATGAATGATACAAAATTGGTGGAAGTGATTCATAGGCTGATGGGCAGGGCTGCTCTTCAGGAGGATCAATACATGCTGGAAAAATGGGATGATGGGATGATAGTATGAAGTTCAGCTAGATGGCAAAAACCTCAGTGGAAAAGGATGCAGGGCCCAAGGGGACATCATATGGAACGTAAGTTAGCAGTGTGCCTTGACAAAGAAAACTAACTGTGCTGGGATGTATTAGTAGGATTGTGGGCAGAACCATGGAGTATTCTATTCTGTTTTGGGATGTTCAGTACAAGACATTAGCATAATGGAACTAGTCAAGCAGAGGCCACCGATATAGTTGTGTCCTGGCATGCAGGAGGCACAAGGAGAAACTGAGATATTTGTGTTTATTCAGTGTCATGGAGAGAAAACTAAGGGGGAGATCTTACTGCTTTCTACAATCACTTGATGGGAAGATATAGTGAGGAGTGAGCCAGGGTCTTCTGAGACACATGTAGTAAGTTCCCTTTACAAAAAGGGAACTGATTTGACATAGCATATTTTAATTTTTTTTCACCGTGAGGGTGAACAAGACACTGGAACAGGTTGCCCAGGGAGGATGTAGACATTCAGTCCTTGGAGATGCTTAAAACTCCACTGGAGAGGGCCACTAATAATCTCTTTCATGTTGGCTCTGCTTTAAGTATGGGGTTTGACTGTAAGACATCTAGAGATCCCTCCAACCTAGATTATTCTATGGTTTTAAGAAGCAAACCAATCTTCCCATGAGTTTTTTATCAGATACTCTAAAAAAGAAGTGAAACAAGTAGGTGCTGCAAATGGTCAAAGTTATAGCGTATATCTTGACATAGAAAACATGTTTTGATTGCAGTTGAAGATGGAGACAAAGTGCAGAGACTCAATAAATATATTAAAAATAAGGGGAGATGAAGAAGGATGAAAATTTAAGAGTTATCCATATTGAAGAACTAGAATCTAAAAACAATGACAATTGAGAGAAAGGGTATTTTGCAATGGACAAAGTGAAAGAAAAAAGGAAGTCAGCAGTTGAGAAAACAAAAGTGTCTAGAAGAATTCTCATAATCTAAAAAACCTTTTGGTGAATGGAAATTGTAATAGAACTGTGATAGTAGCTGTGGTGGGTTGACCTTGGCTGGATGCCAAGTGCCCACCAATCCACTCTATCACTCCCCTTCCTCAACTCGACAGGGGAGAGAAAATACGATGAAAGGCTTATGGGTTGAAATAAGGACAGGGACATCACTCAGTAATTACTGTTATGGGCAAAACAGACTCGACTTGGGGAAATTAATTAAATTTATTACCAATCAAATCAGAATGGGGTAGTGAGAAATAAAAACAAATCTTAAAACACCTTCCCCCTCACCCCTCCCTTCTTCCCAGGCTCAACTTCACTCCTGACTTCTCTACCTCCTCCCCCCGCGCAGTGCAGGGGAATGGGGAATGGGGGTTGCGGTCATTCATCACATGTTGTCTCTGCTGCTCCTTCCCCTGCTCCAGCATGGGATGCCACCCATGGGAGACAGACCTCCACGAACCCCGCTCTGACTGGGGTCCTTCCCATGGGCTGCAGTTCTTTACAAACTGCTCCAGGATGGGTCCTTTCCACGGGGTGCCGTCCTTCAGGAACACACTGCTCCAGCATGGGTCCCCAAAGGGGTCACAGGTCCTGCCAGAAAACTTGCTCCAGCATGGGCTCCTCTCTCCACAGGGTCACAGGTCCTGCCAGGAGCCTGCTCCAGCATGGGGTCTCCATGGGCTCACAGCCTCCTTTAGGTACATCCACCTGCCCCGGCATGGGCTGCAAGTGGATATCTGCTCCACCATTAACCTCCATGGGCTGCAGGGGGACAACCTGCTTCACCATGGTCTTCACCAAGGGCTGCAGGGGAATCTCTGCTCCGGGGCCTGGAGCACCTCCCTGCCCCTTCTTCACTGACCTTGTGTCTGCAGGGTTGTTTCACATATTCTCACTCTTCTGTTCTGGCTGCGGTTACACAGCAGTTTTTTCAGTCTTCTTAAATATGTTATTGCAGAGGTGCTACCACCATTGCTGATGGGCTCAGCCTTGGCCAGCAGTGGGTCTGTCTTGGAGCCGGTTGGCATTGGCTCTGTCGAACATGGGGGTAGCTTCTGGCATCTTTTCACAGAAGCCACCCCTGCAGCCCCCTCGCTACCAAAACCTTGCCATGCAAACCCAATACAGTAGCAAGAAGATACTACAAAGGTTGATGAATGATTTGGAAGTTGAATTTATTACGGATATGTTAAAGATGAGGATGAGAGAAAGTGAAGGTTTAAAAACAAAAAAAAATTACGTAGTTTTCGGGTGGACATAACAGGTATTTTGTTATGAAAAATGAAACTTTCTGAAGACTTTCAATCATTAATCTCAGATGGCTGGCTTCTTAAAATGCTGAATACACAAAGTAGAAAATTAATATATTACATATACTAACATGTTTACGATAAAAATATGTGTGGCAAGAAACCTTGTGGCAAGGAACCTTGTAGCAAGGAACTGTGTCCTGGTTTCAGCTGGGATAAGGTTAATTTTCTTCCTAGTAGCTGGTATAGTCCTGTGTTTCGGAGTTAGTATGAGAAGAATGTTGATAATACAGGGATGTTTTAGTTGTTGCTAAGTAATATTTACACTAGTCAAGGACTTTTCAGCTTTCCATGTTCGGCCAGGTGAACAAGAAGCTGGGAGGGAGCATAGGCAGGACAGCTAACCCAACTGGCCAACGGGGGATTCCATACCATATGACGTCATGTTCAGCATATAAAGCTGGGGGAAGAAGAAGGAAGGGAGGACGTTGGGAGTGATGGCATTTGTCTTCCCAAGTAACCGTTACATGGAGCCCTGCTGTCCTGGAGATAGCTGAACACCTGCCTGCCAATGGGAAGTAGTGAATGAATTCCTTCTTTTTCTTTGCTTGCGTGCACAGCTTTTGCTTTCCCTATTAAACTGTCTTTATCTCAACCCATGAGTTTTCTCACTGCCAGCTGGGGTTAAACCATAACAAACCGCAACAGGTTTCTTTTGATCATGTTCACAAAATGAGCTCCCCTTACATACTTTACTGCTGCTATTAGTTTTCCCAACATCTGATTAGGAGTTTCAAGTGTCCTTCTTATCCTCCCATTTCTTCATTTCGCTGTTACTTTGCTTGCCATCGTACTCCCTTATTTATATAATAATTCCATACTCCCCATCTTCAACAATTCTCAGCTTTCCCCTTTCTCTTTTTAGTAATTTCCTAAAAACAGGAGAAGAAAACAAACCAAGGAAACTCTTGCAGAATTATGGTAATAAGACCACAGTCCCTCTCTCTTACTCTTTTTTTGCTATTGGTATTTGATATCAATTTAGACTCTCAGCTTACTGACCTTTTGCACATTGGGGCTTTCAGATTTTTAAGTTTCCCTTAAGCTACCTGCTCAATGCTGGTTATTAATTATCTATTTAATAGGGTATTCTTTTCTATATGCGAAAAATACAAAAGTCAGTATCAGTCTTCACAACATTCTGTAAGAATACTGGTCATACAGAATTTTGTAATTAGAGGGACAGATTTGTGTGATTATTAATCAAGATTTCAGGAAGTTGTAGTAGCTATCATATTTAAACATTCTTAATCAATTCCTGTTTTCCTTGGTTTTCCTTGATAGGAATAACTTAGACTGATGAATAGAATGTATGCATTTTTAGGAGATGGTGTCTGTAAGTGCACAAAGGGGAAAAAAACCCAATGTTCATGACATAAGGCACTCTGAAACACTGTAGAGCAAATGAGAGCCTTAGAGTCTTAATTGCATATGCTAAATTGTCTCTGGAAATCTGTCTCAAATAGACAAACACTGTCCTAATCAGGATGCATTTTATCTTACACTACCAGATTCTTTCTAAATATTGGTAAGATCCTGTAAGCGAGATAGCAACAGCTTATACTTAAAAAAAAATAAAAAATCCAATATATGAAGTCTTCAATCTTGTACAATCAAATTTGATTACAGATTAGTAGCTGTACTTTTTTCTCCTTACACTTAGATGAATCTGTTAATATTGTTTCATAGTAGGCAAATCAATTAATCATTAGGAAATAAAGGTTTAATGATAGAAATGATTACCAGAATAATATGAATCTTTAGAAAATATTATCTAAATGTTTTGGATGATATTTTGAGTTTGTGAAATAACAGTAGACACTATACTACATATGTGATTGATTAGTTAGTTCAGGGAAGTATAAAACAATGCAATTGTATACTATAAAAATTGCTATTTATAAAATTTATGTTACAGTTTAGTAACATGGATGAAGTTATACTTTCTTTTTATTTTTTGAAAGAATTTTTATTAGCATGGATTGAACTTTTAACACTGTGACATCAATCAAACTGCCAAAGCCGTAAAATGTATTGTATTAGTAATGAAATTTTGATTAGTACTGAAATTTAGTCTTTAAGCAAATATTTGCTATTATATTCTACTACATGCCCACATATATTAGTAGAGTAATTCACTTATACATCACTAAATGAGACTTATGATCTGTCTGGGTATAGGTTAAATACAAGAATAATCCTATTTAAAATTGTAATTTATAATTTAACTTTTACTCAGCTGTCATGCGATTTCAATCAAAGGACACATATTTATCGTAAGTAGATCTATTTTCTAGGTTAGTTAGTGTAAGTTAGCACGTCTTATTAAAATCAAAGTAATTTTTTTTTTCCCTTGAGGATTTTTAACAATAACCGCTGGTAATTCATCTGCAAGAACTTTAATATTAGTATTATTCCAATTCCTGAAATCAAAAGATCATTTGCAGACTTTGGTAACTGCAGGATGACATCTTATACAAAATACCTTTTCACGTTTAAGGGGAAATATGAAATACTTGTTCATATTGGAGATTGCTTCCTTACTTAAATGATTAGTCCCACTGAAGGTGATAAGACTAATTATGTAAATCAACATTCACCAATGCAAGCAATAGTTCCACAGTCAGGATGTAAATAATCGTCAGAAAACATTGTTGTCAGATAAGCAGTAAGTCATTATTTTCCACACTTAATAAGGAGGTAGAAAACAATGTGGTCAAGTCAAGGGAATTTCTTATAGTTATGGAGAGTCAGCTTGTGAAACAAAGGTAGAATTAATGTGTTCCTATCCTTATACTCAATCTATTAGAATATAGCTCCATTACTGATATTCCAACTCTATAAACTGAACTGATTCATCAAAGCATTATGCCTGTGGTTCATTCCAATATACAGCAGACATTATGAAGTCAAAATTACGGAATGGTCTTCTATTCCAAGATACTTCTATAGGTAAATAAACCAATACAGTTTATCTTCTATGCACAGATGTAATGGGAAAATTAAGGAAAACAGAGTTTAATACAAAATAGGTATATTACAATTTCCTAGGAAAACAAGTGAACATACCCTATAAAGCAGAGTGTATATTGTGTATGTTTTTTAATATGAAACATTCTCCTCAAAATAAAAATTCAAGAGTTAGGTTTGGGGGATACTTTTATTTTTAAAATAAGGAATATTTTACAAGGAAATACGACAGCAAATAAGTAATAACTAACCCTGAAGATTTAATTTCTGATTTTTTTTTTTTTTTTTAAATAACAATCATAAGAAACCTTAGCCCAATTGAATGTATTTTTTTAACTGAAAGAAATGTTTTATCCAAACTGATTTCTGTAAAGCAATTGTAATAAAAATTTTAACTACATGACTGCTGCTCATCAGCCAATTACTTGTGAAAAAACCACAAGTTTTGTGACGATTCCCCAAACTGAATGAGTGAAAGGCAGCGACACATACACAAAATAAATTTAATTTCCTCAAATTCTGTTGCACCATAACTGATACTTAAAAAGTAGCACAGAATAAGTATTTTTCTTTGAAATGAGCCTTATTGAAGTTATTAAAAAAACAAGCAAACAAGCAAAAAACAAAACAAAACTAAGCTAAATGTGCTACTCAACAAAAAATAAATAAATTGTATTAAAGTAGATTACATTGATGAAAGACCTATGAGTTTAACATATATATCCATCACTGTAGAGTCAACTCCTAATTTTGCAACATTTTGTTTTAGTATTTTTTTCTAGGAAGATCCTGAATGACTAAGAATTTCTGAATTTAATATTGCCATTATTGGCTTAACTCACAACATTTAAAATATTCAAGCTACTTTTCTGTTCTTTTCTTAATTATTAATACTTTTAAAGATAACTAATTTATGCACTTAGTTATATATGTATTCCTATATATATAATCAGAGCTACAGGATCACAGAGTTGTTTTCTTTTACACAGAAATACCTGTGCAGAAAACCTTTTGAAAGTATAATAACCTGTGATGCTTCTGTCATTGACAAATTTCATATATCTTTGTGTACAGAGAAGTAGGGTGTTTTTTTCTTCCTTTTTTAATAACTAAATGATTAATACCACACAAAATGGTAGTTACTCTTAATAATTTAAATATAATAGTTCAGACACTTAAACTTGTGCACAAAGGATGTCTTTAAATGCATTTTCATTGGGAATGTATTCTTTCATGAAAATTTTTATAACTCATGTTTACAGAAGGAAAACTATTTATACATTATAAAAAAATCCTCCTTAGGTGAAATCAACCCTGAAAAATCTGTGCCACAGAGGAAAGACAACGGAAAGTTTTTATTTTAAAATCATGAACATGGAATATTAAGATATCTGGAGGGTTCATATTTTCAGGGCACTTCCAGACATTTTGCCCACTAATTGTTATTTCAATAAACACAATACTTTCAACACTGAATGCATATGTGCATCTGAGTACGTGTTTAATAGCAATTTCATAAAACTGCTAGCAAGTATTCTTATTCATATAAATACTCATTGTAAGTGCCAAAAAAACCCATAATATGTTTGTAGAAATTTAAAATTTAAATGTGGATGTTTAAAAAGACTATATACAACAGAAAAGACAAAAGAAGCATCCCCACTTCCTGGAAGCAACTAAGTAATTATATATACAGTTTTACACATCTGAATAATTCTGTTGAAGTCAGTGGTAATTTTTGAGGGACAATTGAATTCATGACATGATTCTTTATAGGACAAGGACATTCAATGTTTAAAATGTGTTGAAACAGGGAAAAAAACTGTCACAATCTTCCTTGATTTTAGTTACATTGAAACAAATGGAGCTACCAGAAACATTACTTGGATGAGTTTAAGAGAACTATGAAAATAAACTCCAATAATATTCAAAGCATACTTATCAAAGAGCTAGTTGAAGTTGAAATACTGGTCTAAACACTATATTTTACATTTGCTTTCAACTTCTAAATTTGGGCATTCTATATTCCGGTAGAGATATATCTGCTCCTTTAGAGGACTGAAAACCATTGTGAATATGGTACAAGATGTCCAAGATCCTTTCCCTTATATAAATTCAAATGTTACAACATATTTACCGGTGGAATTCCATGGAAGGCAAATTCATAATGGAAGTTTTATTTACACTGTTATTCTTCGAACTTCTTAACGTTATAATGAAGTCTGGAAGTTTTCAATAGCTAATGTTTTGTTGCAGAATTATCATTTCGTTACAGATCATTAGTTGTTGTTACACTGTAACCAGTTTGTGATGTTGTAGACTTTTTTTTTCTAAAATCTATCCTGTTGCTTAATTCCTTTTATTATAGAGATTTTTTATGAATATTAAATATTTTCTTTCTCATTTTCAAATCACTGCTTCTTTTTTTCATCACTTGTAAATAAGAAGTAATGAATAAAGGAACTGGATTCTACTGTATGAAGATCAATTATACTCTTCAAGGATAAGTCTGGGGAAAATCTTGCTTAACATTTCCATTAATTGCCTTGGCACAGGAAACAGAAATGTGCTGATAAAAAATGCTGATGACACAAAGTCATAGAAAGAGTTTGTCAATAAAAAGGAAGGTTGGGATAAAACATGGAAAAAAATAATTACTTTGACAGCTGAAATAATTGAGGTAGGAAGAAATTCAACAATACAGAATTCAAGGTCAATATCTGTAATTAAAAAATTCTTCTGTAAGAATGGACTTGGATACACTCCCCTGTTAGAGGATGACTTTGAAATGCCCCTATGATACAGCCATGGAAAACAAAACAAACAAACAAAAAATCAAGAAAGTTAGGTATTTTGGAAAGGAATAGGAAAATTTTATTAATGTTGTGCAGACACTTGAAATATGATACAGTGTAGTCATCCATGCTCAAGATTAATTGTGGACCTGGTGTAAAGAAGGGCAATTTGTATGATCAGAGGTATGGAAAACCTGTCTTATTAATAAATCAGAGAGCTTGAGCGGTTTAACTTACCATTTAAATGCTGAAGGAATGACTGCTCTTCATAAAAGTATTAGAGAAATACAAGGAGTAAACACTTCGGAAGAAAAGTAACGAATTACACCAAAATACTTCGCTATTACAACACTAAATCACTATAAGTCACAGATATCTTTAGACTGGGAAATAGAAGCATGTTCCTACAAGTAGAACAATCTAGTTTTGTATCTGTTTTCCAATAGGAGCAGAAAGAACAAAAAAACCTGAAAGGGATAAGAGGTATGGTGGGGGTGTATTCAGATTTTCTACTCCAGGTACCATTGTTAGATGTCAGAAAGATGCAAGATGTGGTTTCTTTAGGTAATAGATAATTTGAACCACGCGTCTCTCTCTTGATATTAAACATGAAAGTAACACCAAACTCCATCTTATTCACTGCAGCAGGCAGCTAGAAGGAAAACAGCTTTATCTATTTTCACATGTTTATGAAAGGGAATTTGTTGTGGTTTTGCCATTTGTATGAAACTGGATGTAGCGTCCACTACTGCTAAAGAAAATACTTCCCTTGAAAGAAAATGAGAAAGGACATCAGTTCTCTATATTTTGAAAGGAACTCATGTACAAAGACTCCTAAACTAAACTGGTAAAGCTTAAGTGTTTTTTTAGTCATGTTATTGCAGTTGATTGAGCTCCAACCCTCTTAATCTTCACTGAGGTTCTTGGCCTAGATAATCTACTTGCTTGAAGCAAAATCTAATATTTACAGTAAAAGTGGATTCAGGATTAGATGATATCACAAGGAGTAGAATGCTAAATAAACTACTGCTTGGCAGAACATTTATTAAAGTACATTTCAAAATGGTTTATAACACAGATATTCACTGTTCCATGCCTACTGTTATAACTGGTTTCTTCTTCATATTTTTCCCTCAAAGCCTTACTGTCACCTCAACATAATTTTTTTTTTTTTTTTTTTTTTTTTTAATATTTACACCTTACTGCTTCTTTCATCCAAAGATTCAACAATTTGTGTCTGTCTACACTGCCAGTATTTGCACTGAAGTACTTTTACCATATAAAATGCACATGGAAAATGTTGGGGGTTTTCATGTTGGGTTATTTTTATTTGGTTGGGTTTTTTTTTATGTCAGCCATGTATTTCTGCACATGTTCAGTGGTCATTGACAATTCCAAAAAGCAGCTAATGAACATATGCAGAAAAACTGCATGTTCACAGTTGGTTAAACAACAGATAGCCAGTTACTGATGCACCATCTGTACATTACATGTAGTGAATCCCTTTGAGTCTGAAGAGGTTGATAGTGAGGATTATGCCTATGGTCTCCAAAGTCCTTAACCATACCAAAGTACTAATAACTAATAATAGTACTAATATTAGTACCAAAGTACTAATAATAACCCCATCTACCCTACCTTTGTTTCTAGGCAGAGTAAAACCCTGGCCACCAATCTTACTTCTAGAATTCCAGTTGAATGTTCAAAACCCCAGCTATATCAATTTCTGTGGATCAGCACTTACCCTGCAAAGCAGGCCAGTAACTCATGAAATATGCTAGATCCCCACTATTGTGGATTTTTTAGAAAGAATCACTCTTTATACTGATCAAAAGAAAAACTAATTATTGCAAAATAAAAGGTATTTGTATATGATTTCTGCTAATAAGCTGAGTTCAAATATGATGGTATGGTTAGTATGACCATGTGGAGGTCCTGGTTGCACTCCTGATTGAAGACACCTAAGAACACGGAGTCTTCATGCACTGAAAGATACATCTATGTTGCTGAATAAAAGACCAATGAGAAAGATTAGGCACTGGACTGTAGCTTTTCAGGCTAATTGTCATCTTTTTCTCTGACACTGATTAGAACATACTTAATTGGTTTTTTTTAATGTTGGTGTGGTTTGGAAAACTGTTCACTCCAAGATATATTCCCCAGAATTGAAATTTCAGATTTGGCTCCCTCCAGTCTATCAGCACTATCCCATCAGGTTTTGCACTCTTAAATATCTCCACATGACTTCATATCTCATCCCAGAGCACACAGTGCATAATTTCCATTTCAGAATGGTGGGTTACAAGACAAATTTTACATTATTTCAGACATCATAATTAGAAAAGAACATGTAAAAGGCAGTAGTTGTGTCTTAGGGCCTTTGGTGCACCATAGAGGAGACCAAAAGCCATTATCCCCTTTAAAGGGCTAGTCCTAAGCAGGGCGGACATGAACTTGTCTGTGATAGTTGACCTTTTTTACTCAGTAGTATAGAAATAGACAAAATAGGCTGAGGAATTATACAGACCAGCCTTAAAACAAAAACAGTTTACATTTCAATAGATTTCTAAGCGTGTATAATGTTAGGGAAAATGTTACTAAAAGAAAAAATCGTTAGTTCTCCCAGTAAGATATTACTTAGACAACAAATAATCCTTCCCTTAATATATTTAACTAAGGTTTTGGAGGAAAACTTGCGTTAGTCTGGGTAGAGAACAGCTACACAAGCAGTCTTTCTTATGTGTTTGGTCTGAAGGAGAATCAAAACTATATAGGCTATAACATCAAAGGATTTATGTCAACTGTGATTAGCAAGTCTGTGTCATACTTTTTTTTTTTTTTCACATACAGAATCAAAGGAAAGGTAAAACTGAGGTTTTCTTGTCAAGAAGGCATGAGAGATTTTCTTTTCAGCAGAAGATTGACAAGACGGATATCCACAGATGAGAAAACAAGAGGAACATAATTCAAGGAGGGAGTATAGTCTATTGGCTTAAAGGAGAATTGACCATCTGGCCCGGAGGAAATTAATCCCAGCTAAGTAACAACCAGGTGAATTCTGAAATAACTAAAAGAACAATTACTTATTTTTGGTAAATTTATGCAAGTACAAAAAGTACTTGCATAAAAACTCATAAATACAGCAGAAATGGTTCCAGCAAGTACTAAAATGCAGACATTTTCAGTGGAACTATATGTCATTCCAGATCACTATTCACAGATGTACTATATATTACAAAGACCATTACTGAAATTGGACGGAGATATTTATCTTATGTAATGCTGACAGAATGTTAGACTTCGGCAAGAAATGAAGGGTACATGGAAAAGATATGTCATACTGAGAATAATAATGAAAATAAAGAAAAACAAATGTTATTACAGTTGAGAGAGAGGAAGCTAGGGAAGGAAATTGGGAAAAAAATATTGTGACACAGTTTGCTTTATGCAGTGGCAGCAATTTAAGGCAGTGAAAATACTTTAAAGTGTTAGCAATTGCTATTATCTCTATGATACAGAAAGATCATAGAAACAGGAAGTGCAGGAGTGATCCAAAGTTCGTCAAGGTCAATGGAAAGATTCTCTGTTTTTCAGGTGGGTTATCAACTGTGTTTCCATAGTCTAAGGCTCTGACAACACTGTGATCTACAGAACAGCCTGCAGTGAGAAACGGAGCAGAAGGTGTCAGATTCCATACTTCAATTTATTTTATTAAAACTTTGTTTGATAAGACTTTATTTACTAATCTCTCTTTATGGCTCTTCATAACAGATTTTAGCCCAGATCTTGCAAGGAAAAACACAGGAGTACCAGGAAATACTTACAAAAATCCTTTGAAGGATCAGGGACTCACAGAACAAAGTGTGAGGATAACCTTGCCATGACTGAAGATGGTAGAAAGAAAAGTTTGAAATTGTAACACTGGAAAATTGGAGGTCACTGAATTTAAATGTAATAAAAGCATTAAAATCTCAGGTTGATTAATTGAAATTTTCTTCAATTAGAAAGACGTGATAGCAAATACATGGAATATCTAACATACACCTGTAGTTATACATCTTAGCATTTTCTGTTATTTTTGTATAGCAAAGGTTTTTGATTTTTTAAGAGATAAGTAGGAAATCAGGTGAATAATTTCATGATAATGAAATGATAACATGGTAATGTAATAAGGCTACATAAAAACTAATGAATATAATGGAGATATAAATGAAGGTGAAGTGGAAATTCTGTCCTACGGTTTGGTGTAAATGATAAACTACTCTGAAAAGTGCTATGGTGCAACAATATATGTTTGTGTGCAGGATGTGTGAGTTCTAGGTAAACATATAAACAACTTCCATTCCTGTAGCTGTAGTATTCTATAACTGTAGTATTCTATAATTCTAGAATATTCTATTCTAGAGCCTATAAATTTTGATCCTTTTACTCCTACTCACCATGAACACGCCAATGATGTGATTCACTTTTTCCTTCTCTTTTTCAGATTCCTATTAATCTTCCAACTTGGCAGCAACTGCCCCTGTCATATAAAATGTGTCTCAACCAAAACAGTTGAAGGAATTGAAGGGAAGGCAAGAATATTTTTTTGCCTTTCAAACTCCCCACACTGTTATATCAGGCCTTTAGTATTATGACATGTTTTGCTCTCTTCATTATCTAGCTATATGCTCTTTGAAGAAACAGGATGGAGAACTGGGTTCTTTTTTTGGCCTGATTATCTGTTTTTTTGCACTTCTTTGGACTTTTTTGTTTGTTTTATTTTTCTGAAAAAAGTAGTAACTGGTTATTTTTAAGAAATAGAATTCATGGAATTATCTGAGGATAAGCAGAATTTTTCAGCTTATAGTGAAAAAAAACCCAGAACATTTAGTTGCAAAGCATATTAGCAAGATAACAATTAATTGTTTAGATGTACTCATTATATGAGAATTCAGTGATAACGGAATCTTGAATTTGCATCATTCTGTGATTAAGATTTTTGCTGAGTAATCTGTGAGGGGGAAAAATATTCTGGTAGTCTTTTTTTTAAAAACAGTTGTTGATTAACTAATTCTCTAAAATATTTGCAAAAACTCAATAATAGAAAGCTATACACAATTCTGTGGAAAAAAATTCTACATTTTTACTAGCCAACACGATAATCATTTTTTTGCTCTGAATGCAGGACATTACCTTGACTGAATGCAGGCATCACTTCAAGAAGGAGTATTCTGACAGCTGTCCTGGTGAAACAGATTTTTTGTCAATTGGGTTTCAAATAAACATCTTCTTAGTATGTAAATTAGGTAATAAATTTGCTTAATGGAGATGCAAAAAGTATAACCACATTTTTTAGTAGTTAACTAATCATTCATTGGAAGTCTTAAAATGTAATGTCTTGATGAAGTGCTTTATTTATGAAATCTCAAAGGAGAGAGATTTAAACCTGCAGGAACTGATAGCGGAATGCATGCCTACTTTACTTTTCTGTTTTGTGTAATTTTAGCAATCATTTCAGGACAAGTACTGAAACAGAGAAATTTGACTCTTAAGTCAGTAGCAGTGCATGATGATGCTCCCCTCTCACAATGGGATTGGGTAGAATAGCTACAGGAGGGGAAACAAGGCAGTAAGGTGTGTCTTTAATAAGATGCATGACCAAGATTGTGAGCTGTTATCAGAAGACACTAGATGAAGAAATATCCCCTGGTAGTAAGTACTAGTCAGAGTGTTCTTGGGAAGTAACAGTACAGTGGCCTAAACTGTAAAAAATCCCACTGAGTTTGTAAAAATACAGCATATGTATTTTTTTACCTTTACTTTACATAAAGGAAATAAAAATAAAACCTAGTTTGAAGCACGAAACAAATTAAATCTAATCTCTTATGGATGGAGGTCTTGTGCTTGACTTCAATGTCTAGGAAAATGTTAGCTCAAAATGAACTATTTCTGTGACTTATTTTTGTGAAAATTTAAGACCTGAATTAGCCTGAAACTTCTATCAAATTTGGCTGAGATTAACTAGAGGATTCAAGCATTACTGTGGATAGGACAGTAAGAAAAAAGGAGAGCATACACACAGGCAAACATACAACATTTGAATAAATCTTATTTTCACATGAAATCCAACTCAAATTGATACATCTAAACTTGTGAATAAGCTAATAGAACCAGAACCACAACATAACTCAAATACGTTAAAATATCATTCTAACAGGCAGGAGCAGATAAGTGACAATATTTTTATAATATAAATGTCAAAAGAAACATCTCAGTGATGTCACCAACTGCTACATACTTGGTCAATAATGCTGAATCAAAAAAGACAAAAAAACGTTACAAACTGAGTAATAATTATCGACATCTTCTAGAAGCAGGAATTTGCAAGCATAGTTCTCGTTATTGAATATACTGTAAGAAATTTTTCCATTATATGTCCCAATGAAAAAACATCATTCATTCATTCATTCATTCATTCTAACAGATAGAATCTAGAAATTACATATTTCTAATTAAGTTTAATGCAAATATTACTTTCCAGCTCAAACAGTAATTGCTTCTGATTTCATTCTCTGCTTTCATTTGATTGCATATAGAAAGGAACACCCACAACACACTGTGCATTGGAGAATATTGCTTTACGTATTTTGAAGTGGTTTGCTCTCAAACTTACTTGATGCTATAGAGGCAGAAGTGGCTCCCTCAAGTTAAAAAAGTACTACTTGTATGTAAAACCACTTAGAGCAGGACCTACCTTGCCAGACATAAGTTTCTAAAACTTAGACTTTTAGACTAAATGGAATAAGCAAGCTTTCTGACCCTTTAATGACAATAAATAAGCACTGTGTGGCCTCCTAAAATAGATATCTGTGATGCATAGGATGAATCACTTTTTGGAGGTGTCCATTTATCTCCACTGAGATAAGTGAAGCAGGGTTCTAGATTAGTATTTTCTATGTAGTTGAAACTGTTGAGGTGAAAACATAATTACTGTAGTTTCAAAGTTCAGGGTTCAGTCTAGCTTACTTCAAGTGTATGTAACTTGACATAGAAAAATGTTCTACTTGACTATAGTAGGATTGTTGATATATGTGATTTCTTGTGAGATGTATGTTTAAATCATACCAGTTTTAAAAATCTGTCAAGTTTGCTATACTATATTACATATTCTGCATTGAAAAAAACCCCACAAGATAGAGTATTTTAAGTAAGTTGCAATTGAAAGCCTAAATTCTAGCTATTTTGGAATGAACTTGAATGAAAATTGATAGGTCTTCATGATCTTTAAAATTACATGCTATTTTATATAAATAGTTGGTATCTACAAATACAATAAAAAGGGTCATAAAGGAACATTAGAAAAGCACAGTTTACATTTCTGTGACATGCCGAGATAAAATATCATCAAATGGCCCAATTAACCACCTGGGCTCCCTGAAGACAGTAAGAGTACAAGATAAATAAATAACATTTAAAAAGTGGAACTTATTGCTAGCTCTGTCAATATTAGAACTACATTACTGTTGAGGAAAAAATTGGAGTCTGTATTTGGCTAACTATTAGCAGATTCAGAATGATTAAGATGAGAAATCACATTTCCTTCCATAACTCCTCATTGAGCTATTGCTGCTCCTTCAGAAAAATCCAGGAGAGAAATTGTCTTCATTGGAAATAATTTACCTTCCCTTATTATTTTTCCATATTTTCTTGGAATTTGTTTTTCACAGATGAACCAAAGAGATAATGTATTTTATGAGTCACTAAAAATGCAAAATATTCTAATTCCTTTAGATTATTTTTGCAACCTGAATAAAAGTAAAAGAAAAAGAATATGGGCAAATGTCATAGAAATAATCGGAGTTTTAAGTTTCAGTCATGGACCTAATTTGGTCCTTATCATCAGTACCGAAGACAGAGAATAATAAACTAAATTTGCCTTACTATACTCTTCCTGGTATTCTTCACTGATTTAGGTTATTTTATTTTGCCTGATTTAAGAAAAAAAAAATTGTGTTACCCATTTAAAATCCTATAGGAGCTGGAAACGGACACATGTGTTCCTGACCCTTATACCTAATGGCTGTTAATTTCTTTTGTTTTAGCTGCTAGAAATTATTTGTTACAAAAATGAACAAACAAATAAAACCTTGAGGAAATAACAAGTGATAACTTCAATAATCTAAAAATATCTTGACGATCTGAACAAATAATTTGCATTTAGAACTAGATGAAATATAATATTTTAGGCAAAAATATTTTGCCTATTCTGTTATTCAGATCAAATCCTTTAGTAGACTTTTAGGGCATTGATTTCAGATAAACCGAGCAGAGGCAATTAAAATAATAAAATTGTATCTGTTCCAAATATTAACATGAGATAATTATCAAGTTACTAGTTTTTCCAAGCAAAATTTTGTTGGTTAAGTTATGGTATTGGATGTAGGTGGTAAGGTTTTGGTAGCAGGGGGACTGCAGGGTAGCCTCTGTGAGGAAAGGCCAGGGCTGCCCCGTGCCGGACACAGCCGGTTCCAGCCAGCTCCAACTGACCCACTGCAGGGCATGACTGAGTCCTGCAGCCACAATGGTGTCACCTCCGGGAGCAGAGATTCCCTTGCAACTCTTAGGAGAAAGACCACAGTGGAGCAGGTATTTCCCTGCAGCCCATGGGAAGGACCACAGTGGAGCAGACGGATATTTCCTGAAAGACTGTAGCCCATGGAGAGGACCCATGCTGGAGCAGGGGAAAAGTGTGAGGAAGAAGAAGTGGCAGAAAGGAGCTATCATGGAGTGATTGCAACCCCCAATTCCCCATCCCCCCTGCGCCACTCAGTGGAAAGGAGGAGATAGAGGACCCAGGAATCAAGGAGTGAAGTTGACTCTCAGAAAAAGCTGTGGGTGGCATGTTTTCTAGGGATTTTGTTTGCTGTTTTGGTTTTGGTTTTTGTTTTTGTTTTTTTTTTTTTTTCCCTTCATTTCTCACCATCCTACTCTATTTCAATTGGAAATAAATTTTTCCCCAAGTTGAATCTGTTTGCCTGTGATGGTAATTGGTAAATGATCTCCCTGTTTTTATCTTAACCCATGAACTTTTTTTATCTTATTTTCTACCCCTGTTCTGTTGAAGAGGGGGAGTGAGAGCAGAGCAGCTGGGTGGGCATCTGGCAGCCAGCCAAGGTAAGCCCACCACAGTTATCTTAGAAGGGAAAATACCTTCAGAATTACAATTTATTTTGTTATACAAAATTCAAACTTTAGCATATGGGACAAACCATATTCTATTACAGAGTGTTTGAAAGCCTGATGAAAACCCCAGGTCAAAAGTCAAGACAAAATTTATTTAGAAGAGGACATATTTTGTTTTATTTTTGCTTGAATGTCAGTCAGAAGAGTATTTGTCAATATTTTAAGATCAAAGAAGTTTTGAGTCACATTATCTCAGAAAACTTGCAGAGGGAAATCTTGTGTTTTGATCATTTTTACTGTCTATATTTGTACATTTTAAAATCTTTTTCCTACTTTGCCATACTCAAAAATATATACAAATATTTCATTTCACAAACCCTACTGAAAATAACAGCGTGATAGGGCAATTAAAAGGTGTTTTGCAGTGGAAACTAAAGTGCTTAAAAAAGAGCACATTAAATATTGATAGCCCTTCAGCTCTTAGGGTCTTCATCCCAATGCTTTTACTAGCATTGAATTGCATTTGAGTTATTCCAGGTCTTTCATGGGACTATGTAAGAAGTAAGGTACTATTCAGTTTGAAAAATGATATCAGAATCTGTCCTCAAAAGAGTTCCAGAACCTCTAAACTATATCTCTGAATTAGTTTCAAAGAATACCACTCTGAAGTACATGAACTTTTGTAGATTATCTCAGCTGCACATTGCTGAAATATGAACTGCATTTCATCGTTACTTCTTTCATTTTTCAGACAGTTTTTTCTCCCATAAATTAGTGCTTGAAATCTTCCTGGTGCTTTGTGAAGACCTTCTTTCCTTCTTGAACTCAGAGAGTTCACTTATCCCAAGCTAATACTTCTGATGCTCTCTGCAGTTCTTAATTAAAAAAAAAAAAAAAAAAGCTGAAGCAATGGTATCATACTGCACAAATAAGCATTATTACAGACTTCAAATAATTACCCAGAAGATCCCATAGCTTGCATTACATATTATAGCATGGCATGGTATATGATTCAGTGTGACTTAGAATAGCGAGCTTCAAAAATGCCATATTCCATTCACTTTTGTTAATACGTTTTAATACATATATCTGACAGTTTGGGTTTTTTTTTTTAATAAATGGTTCTGATGTGCAAATTTATGGAATAATATTTCAAGCAGTAATGGAGAAATGTCACAGCTTGCTGAATGCTACCATGGACTTCCGAAGGGCGGACTT
>NW_009226435.1:0-5853 GCF_000690835.1 Fulmarus glacialis | reverse complement strand
TGGAGAGGCCGCGCTGGAGCAGACTCCTGGAAGGACCTGTGGACCTATGGACCTGTGGAGAGAGTGTTTAGTCTTGTGGTTGACCTAATATATATAGTCTTTACATAAGTCCTAATTTTAACTTATTTCTGGTTGGTTGGTTGTTTTTTTTAAGTTGCCACGCTAATCCACAGCTGGTCAGTTTTCTGCCGAACTATTGTTCTTTTATCTTAACTTGGAGGCATCAGTACCCTGGGAATGATAGGAGAGTTCACCTTTCATGAAGACTCAAATATTTTTTTCTTGCTGAGAAGCCAAGAAATGTCAATCACGATGGCATTTTTAGCATGATGTCAACATCTCAGACCATGTTCTACATGAATTGAAGTCAGAGTTCAATGGGAAGAGAACCTGACACCTGTCTCACAGGCGGTGATGCCTTCTCTTACAATTTTGATTGGTTTAAGTGGTATTACACAAAAGTACAGTAGCTAATGACTGGGGCAGTGGTTTTTATTATAATTAGTTCTGACTGAAGTCATTAAAAACATTCACAAAGCATATAACTACGGAGACTCCCTTTGATACGGAGGTGTTGCATTTCAGAAGTCCACAATTAATGTTGGAGACATGATAGAATTTTCCTGGAGGTAGACTTGAGATCAATTCAAAGACACACTTTTCCTTGGAATTTGTCAATGCTAATTTGTCCATTTTTATAATTTTATTTTGAGTGAAAATATTTTTCTTGGTTTATTTTCACTATATGAATTTATGTCACTTTACAGCAGTAAAGTTACATACCATTTAGGAACTGTCATTTTTACCACAGGAAAAAATTATTTATAATGGAGCTGTTGAGAGCTCACAATTTTAGAATTTTGAAGTCTAAAAGGATTCTTAGACAAACATACCCTTCTTTCACACATTTCAGTCACATTTAGATTGCTAAAGAAACAGAATTCCAACAATATAGAAGGCATAACTTAGGAAACATAATGAAGAATTACTGATCTTGGTCCAGATGGTTTCTAGCCTTTTTTGCTGGATAGGCTATAGCACCATGCACAGCATAAAGAAAGTAGAAGCGTATTAACAAAATATACTTGTCTTTAAAAAGGTTTGAGTTTTATCAAATACATGACTGCAGACCGACAAATACTTCAACAAATTTTCTCGCTTGTATTACATATCAGTGAAGATGAGAAGCTGGCAGCTCAAAACTGCTGTTTTTTGAAAATTGTATCTCTTTGAGGGGATTTTCTTGTTGCTAGGGGAGGAAAGATGGTGAGTGGTAAAAAAAGTCAGTAACAATTTTTGAAATTAACTGGCACAAGCTGTAAATGCACCCCCATAAGCCTAAGTGTCTTATTCAAACCCATTGTAAGCTGAGGAACTTTATACAGAGAACATCACAAGGAACAGAAACATATGATAAACTCCCTGATGCAGGACTGTTGTGGATATTTTTATAATTGTTTTAAACATAAACAGGTATAAAACTGGACCTAAGATCTCTGGTTTATGAATGCTCTGACAACATGTGCAGCTGTTTAGCTCATCCCATTGGTTTTAGAAACACAAACATATCTTGTTAATCCAAAATGTTTTTAACATGTTTTTGGTAGCTGTAGTTGTGTTTCTTTTCTTCACAAAAATATAAAAATACCAGACATGCAAGATGGCACAGACATGAAGTCAAACAACCCTACTCTTTAAGCTTAGAGCTTAAAATATATTATTATAAAAAGGCAACTGAAGATGAAACAGCAAAGGAACATGTTTTCAATACATGCAAAGAGGATGTAATGGGGTAGGGCAACTACCAACGCATTGAAACTGACTCCAGATCTCTACAGTCTTAGATATTTTTCATTACAAGTTGCATTTCTGAACAGTTATTTTGTGGCAGCTTTAAACATAAGTATTCTTTTAACTTAAACTTTGGAAATTGAGCATTTAAAAGAAAAAGGCTTTCAAACATTGATTTTGTTACTGCAACATAGCATTTCACGGGAAAATAGTCTAATTTGAGGGAAGGTTCTCTTGTTTCTCTTAGTTATGGCAATGACTTTGTCATAGAAACCCCCTGTTCACTGATTTGTTTGTTGGCTTACTGTAAACCAAACAGTGAATGACTGAATATAGATAAGAAAGCTGCTATTCTCCAGTAAACTGGAATTATAACTGCTATCATTTTAAACAAAGAAACCATATTCTGGATTTTTTCCCCTAGGTATGCAAGTATCTTCTACTAAGGCATGTTACACATATTCTAACTAAAGTATGGGAAGAATGAGAATTATTAACACCAGTTTTCTGCTATTACAGTAAATTAGTAGAATGTATGAGTGTGAGTAGGCTTTCATATTGAACTCTACACTCTGGATTTATCTTTTTAAATTTAAACAAACTACTCCTAGTGTTATCAGTCATGCAGTATTCATGAGTTCAAATACACTACTGTGCTTTTTGTGTAAAGGTATAACACTAGAAAAACCTCTTGGATGAAGTCCTGATACCTTACTATTACAGTATTCTGGAGGTCACATTTATTAGAGACCACACAACACAGCTTAAGGATCATAAAGATGATGGAAAACATAGTTCAGTTGCAGAAGTAACTGCTGTCTTTAAGAATGGGTCACTAAATGTTTCACATTTTTTCCCAGAAACTGAAATAAAAATGGAATCACAGAATTTTATTTTTTTTGTTTGACTTTGTACAAACACTATCAGGTTTCTTTCAAGTAAATCTAAAACACTAGTATGGCTTTCAATTTCAGTTAGACATTGAAAAATGCTTTAAATCATTATTTTCTGATTATAACATTTAAAAATATTTCTCTTGACAATATAATTGCCCCTTTTTTTGGTCAATTTTTGAGTTCAAAACATCTGGAATGTTTGTGGAAGGTTAATTTTAAAGTTTTGGTAAACATCCAATTTCAAACATATTAAAAAAACCTAATATCTAATCCATATGACATAAACAATAATATGGTGACTTCATTTGGCCAATCATGACTAACCATTATAACTTAAATAGCTGGAATAAGCACTTAAAAAGCATTTTAGTTATCTGTAGTACATCACAATCTTCCATAGAAATGGAAACAAAGACACATACTGATGTTCATTTTTAATTCCTTGTTAATTTCTCTGTGGTAAATAAACGTAGACCAATAAAATGATCTTAGGCGATGCAGTATGTAGTTTATTCTTCGTATACAACGTTTTTTATTGTGCAATTTAGCAACTACAAAAAAGAGTGAGATAAGAGAGATGAGAGAGAGAGAGAGACAGGGTGCTATATGTTTCTGGCGGTATGAAAATGTATTTGTTTTTCCAGCAGACTGAGGGAGGTAATTTTCTCTCCTGCAATCACATAGTAACCCTCATTAAGAAGTAACACAATTGTTGATCTGCTAAGACAACACGAATTAAAGGCAATGAACAAATAATGCAACCTGTCTACTAAATTATTAAGATTAATACTTAAGTTGCTTTTAATGATTAAATGGTAGCAAAGTGTACCAAAAACCATGTTTCAATAAAAGACTAAACAAGCTAAACTGAATCAGCAGTAAAACCAACTCAACATACCAGTTGACATAAATCAAGTGTTATATTGCTTATTTCTGCAGTACACTAAAGTTAATTAGTAGAAATGTTTCTGTTTTCGACACATTTGTAAATACAGAAAGTTACAAACAGAAAGGTTAACACCAATCTTGAGCACCATAGTGGTTTCTCATAAAATGCTGTTAATGCAGAGAGTTATTTGAAAAACTGATAACCAAAAGCAGAATTGTTGCATTTCAGCAATACATTTATGGTTTTTTTAATACACAAATTTTAAAAAGACACCTGCCATCTATTACAAGAAAAAAGAAATTAAATTCTCACCGGCTCTCAAAGTTCCTTCCTGTCGTGGTTTAACCCGGCAGGCAGCCAAACACCACACAGCCGCTCTCTCACTCCCTGCCCCTGCAGTGGGACAGGGAGAGAATCAGAAGGGTAAGAGCGAGAAAACTCATGGGTTCAGATAAAGACAGTTTAATAGAACAGAAAAGGAAGGGAAAATAATAATAATGATAGAATATACAAAATGAGTGTACTCGCCGAGCAATGCCCAAAAAACCAGTGATCTCTACTTCCTCGATGCCCCTACCATTCATATGCTGAGCATGAAGTCACATGGAATACCCCATTGGCCAGCTGAGCCAGCTGTCCCGGCTATGCTCCCTCCCAGCCTCTTGTGCAGTTGGCAGGGCATGAAAGCTGAAAGTCCTTGACCAGTAAGGTACTTAGCAACAACTGAAAACATCACTGTGTTACCAACTTTCTTCTCATACTAAATCCAAAACACAGCACTAGGAAGAAATTTAACTCTATCCCAGACAAAACCAGTATCCACCCCTTATTCTATACCACCTACGTGATGCCTAGGTCTCATATTTTCCAATATATTCCAATTAATCACCACCACCTTTCCTATCTTTTGATATATATACACACAGATATCATTCCCTTAATCTATGGTCCATCCCTCTAAAATGTCCATTGAGTTCATTTAGTCCATGACTTTGGGCTCCATCTGTCATAACAATCTTTCAGGGTAGGAGAGACGGGGTGTGGTGTTAAATTGTTGGATCCTGAAGCCAGTTCTAATTTCAGGACTTCTGCGCTCATCCGGTTCTATCATCGTTGCACTTTGCTCGGTTTCATCGGAGTTAGTTCATTCTTCATTAATCTGCGTGATTCTTACTGCTATTCCATTGATAGCAACCATAGAAATAATGATATACAATATCATATAACAACTGACATCATACAATTCAGTTCATTGGCTATTTTCACCCAAAATCAAATCCCCTTGAGGTACACACTGGACTTCCCCATCCTTTCGCATTACCCACCAAGTGCACCCAGGTCCTTGAGCAAAAGCAATCCCACGGATTGGTTTTCCCTTGCCAGAGGCAGGAGTAACCCAGACTGTCTTCCCCAACATATTTCTTATGTGCAAGACAGGGACTTTATCCCCATCTACAGTATGCAGAAGTTTTGATTGGGCAGGACCAGCTCGAGTGACAGATCCCCTGGTGTTGACTATCCAGGTGGCTTTTGCTAAATGTGTGTCCCAATGCTTGAATGTTCCACCACCCATTGTTCTCAACATAGTTGTCCTGGTTTCGGCTGGGATAGGGTTAAATTTCTTGCTAGTGCTGTGTTTTGGATTTAGTATGAGAAGAAAGTTGGTAACACAGTGATGTTTTCAGTTGTTGCTAAGTACCTTACTGGTCAAGGACTTTCAGCTTTCATGCCCTGCCAACTGCACAAGAGGCTGGGAGGGAGCATAGCCGGGACAGCTGGCTCAGCTGGCCAATGGGGTATTCCATGTGACTTCATGCTCAGCATATGAATGGTAGGGGCATCGAGGAAGTAGAGATCACTGGTTTTTTGGGCATTGCTCGGCGAGTACACTCATTTTGTATATTCTATCATTATTATTATTTTCCCTTCCTTTTCTGTTCTATTAAACTGTCTTTATCTGAACCCATGAGTTTTCTCGCTCTTACCCTTCTGATTCTCTCCCTGTCCCACTGCAGGGGCAGGGAGTGAGAGAGCGGCTGTGTGGTGTTTGGCTGCCTGCCGGGTTAAACCACGACAGGAAGGAACTTTGAGAGCCGGTGAGAATTTAATTTCTTTTTTCTTGTAATAGATGGCAGGTGTCTTTTTCCAGGTGTCTATGAGGCTGTTTCGGAAATGAGTCCCGTTGTCTGACTCAATTCTTTCTGGGGTGCCATGTCGCCATAGGACTTGCTTTTCAAGGACCAGGGTAGTGTTCCGGGCGGTGGCATAGGGCACGGG
>NW_009226434.1:0-30584 GCF_000690835.1 Fulmarus glacialis | reverse complement strand
GGGCCGGTCCCGCCTCGGCGGAGCGGGGCTGGCCGCTCCGGTTGCTTACCGGAGTCACCCCGGCACGGGGGTCAGGCGCGGAGCCTGCGGAGCTGAGCCGCAACCCGTCAGCTGCAGGGACAGCACGGCCTGGGAGCGAGGCGTGTCTGCGGGACGGGACTGCCAGTCTGGGAGGGAAAATGGCGGCGCTGCGGCCCGTTACCTGGACCTCCCGCCCCCCGAAGGACCAACGGAGGGTTGGGGTATTTCTTTGTCAGGAGAACACCATGGTAACCGAGAGAGCACAACTTCCCAGTTAAAAAAAAAGCCACCAAACTAATACCAAATGCTTAAGTTTAGCACATACAAAAATATGGCTCTGCTACAATACCCAGTCACAAAACTTCCCTTTATGATACAAATTTGCTCCAAAAAATGCCTTTCCGCGATTAAATAAGTTTTGCAGATTGTCAAAAACTACTCAAAATTGGTGTCGATTCAACTCTCTATAAAATTTTAATGACTGTGCTCCTGTTAACTAAATATTTGAAACAGAAAAATAGCAAGTACTACATATGCTCTTTTTAAACAATAAATAAGCTTTTTTTTTAAACAAGAATTAAATATAAACTTTACACATCCAAAATACAATATACAACCTATTTCAAAAAGGACTCGTCGATTACAGAAACATAGTAAAATCATATTATGAACTGCATGTCAGCTTTCCTATACAAACGGCAATGCTGCTCACTGCAGCTTGGATTTCCACAGTGAGCTTACCGATTTTCCTACTTGGAGTACGATGTCTGGCTCCATCATTTGACTAGATGGCCAGATGACAGTGTCCAGCGGAATCAAATACTCGGTGGTGTTAGCAAATTAGTTACCTTTTTCAAGACTGACAAGTGTGAATCTTCCAAAGATACTGTGTTGAACTAATTTTATCTTTTCGGAAAGGCTGATGTGATAAGGCTGTAGTAAGATTTTAGACTTAAGCCGTATTTTATCCAACGGAAAACATTTTGTATCATCTGTCACCTTCAAAAAGAACAAGTTGTATGGACTGTCTCATTAAGACCACAACAGCAGAAGTTAACAATATATACAAATAAAGTTTTATCAGTTTTCTATAATGCAGAAAACAAGAGACTTCCATAAAAAGGATTTCTTTGTTCTCAAACTTCACTTAGAAACTCAGCTTAACATAACAGTTGTTCTGTAGCATTAGTAAAGTTCACTAACAAAAGACTTTGCTTGTATGCTGTAAATAAACCAAAGTGTTCAACAGTTTTGCTGCCATTGTTCATGTGGTATTTAGTTGACTTTGTCTTTCAGTTTCAGCTTTCTTCTCCTGCCGGTGGTTAACTGCAGCCCAGAAGGTTATTTTTTTCAGCACCTGCTGCAACAGTTTTGATGGCAAGCATTGTATTTGATTCTTTAAGAGAGCTGCATTTTTACCAATGCAGTCAAGACACAACCTGAAGAAGCAGACGAGGAAAAAAAAGAAAAAAAAAAAAAAAAAAGATTTAAGTAAATGGTCTATAACCTAAAGACCTGTGTGTAAAAGCGCAGTGCCATAACAATTTACATTAGGCTCTCTGCCAATAACCTCAACTCACCTGAGGAGTGAATAAGGTTGAGTCTGAAATATCAACAAGTCACTGCAATGACCCTGATTAACAGAAAAAAAAGAACCATTAAAATGAGAAACAGCTTATCCCAGAAATACTGCTATTTTCTAGATTAATGTAACATGTATTACCACATGCATAATTTAAAACTGAGAATACTTAAATAATTATTTATAAAGAATCTGAATAATAAATTCCTTTTTATGAGCCTAACAAGGGCAGGAAAAAATCCTCATAAATTACTTTCCAAGAACACCTAAGGTCACATCTCACAATATCATATGATATGAATGAACCCAATAGTATCAGCAATTGTTATCAACTTTATTTTATTTCAGTTTTAATTATTATAGGGCTAGGATTTCGTTATTCAGTTTACTGACTGTGTCCATGAAATGCAAGTCATCTTTGCTTCCACCAAACACCATCACTTCTCCTTCTTTTCCAAGGCAGGCTGTATGCCACAATCTAGAAATAAAATTATAAATAGAATTAGTGACATGTAACAACAAACAGTTGTGTTATATCAGCAAAACAAATCTAAAACCAAAATGTTTTTAAGGGTTTCAGAGAAGCAATAAGTTTACTTGCATATTGACCTCTTCACCTCACATAGACTCTCCTCCATTCTTCATATTCAAGTTTCTTTTCAAAAGACTCTTTTGCTATAAGGATATAAGTTCCTTTTATCTAAAATAGAAAGGTCACTTTTCTAATCCTGTGATTCCACTACTTAGGCACAGAGCCTTGAAGTCTTACTGGCCTCACTACTTACCCAGAAGAATTTTACAATTTTAAGTAATGTATTTTACAAGTTGCTCTGTGAGCTGCAGAAACAACAAAGCCTGTTCTTTATCAACCTGTGTCTCGAGGCAGACCTCCCGTTCTTATGGAAGAATGGAGAACAAGCACTGAGCGCTCACTGGAGCGAGGCGATTACGAGAGTCTCTCTTCTGTTTGGCCATTTATTTGCACAGAGTATGTTGGGACTTAGTATCTCTGAGCTTCCTACTTCTTTGTCAAATATTACTGAAATGGGTCAATTGATTCAAAATGTACATGGGCAGGAGAGGCAGCCGTACATGCACAGAGCACAATAACGTAACACTTACTTCTTTGGAAACTAAGACAAAGACATCATTTCAAAAATCTTCAGAGGCAAAAAATAATACCTTAAAATAAGGTATTACTCATTTCTTTAACAATATAAAAGGAGAGAGCAATGTGACTATCCATCTCATGAGAATTTTGCTGAATGATTACATTTCATATAGAACAATATATTTTTGTCATTATTTGATTTTTCTGTACTCTAATTATATATACTTTGTTTTATTTACCACTTCAACAAAACGTTACAGTGGAAAATTTTTAGAAAACAAAATAACTGTACAAAACAAGCTTTTGCCGAGAACAGCTTTACTTTTTTTTTTTTTTTTTTTCCAAATTTTCCACTATTTCTTTAATTCATAACTACAATTCCAATGACTTTAAGATTGTGGGTTTTCAGTACTGACTCTTATCCCTGAACACTAGGATGAGAGCTTCAGAACGCAAGTTATCCTGTTTCAGTTTTATGCTTCCCCCAAAGATTCCTGGGGATCATTTTCTGTGTGTCAATTACTTACATCATGCCCACAAGTAAGTTTTGTGTTGTGCATATAAAAGCACATGGTGTACGAAAAACCAAACAAACCAAAACCTGGCTTGTATAATCTTGCTTTAACGAAGATTCTGCTACTTCAGCAGCTACACCTTGCTAGATTTACTTTTATTATTAGCAGACCAAAATCTGTCATTTTTCTATTGGTCTATCACCACTGAAGTAAATATCACAAGATGATTATCACCACAGAGCTCTGGCCCTTTAAGTCTACTTAACCAAAATAATATGCACCACTAGAACTTTCATGCAGAAGTAAACGTTCTCACTTTCTTACTCCATTCATATCAGTTCTCCTTAGGCTAAACTGTATCCCACCTTTTCTCTTCCTCGTACCTGTAGATAGATCTGTCTCTGCCTTATCTGCATTAGGAAAACTCTGGCCTGGACTTCATCACCGAAGAACACTGGGAAGCCTTTCCTGCCTTGACTTTGTTGACATCCTAGCTCGCAACCTGATGTTTTTTCTACAGACTGACAGAGTTTATGTCCTCTCACAGCTGCTCTAACTTATCACCTAAACATTCTAATAAAGCACGTTATTTGAATTATACAGATGCTGAATTGATGTAACCTTTTTACACAGCTCTTCTAACTAGAATAACAGAATTACATTGTAATGAAAACACTGGGAATCTAGAAGTTAAACATACAATTTGTTCTGTATTTTAACCTGGCATGCAAAATGTTAGCCGAAGTACAACTGATGGACAGAAAGAAGAAAAATATTTTCTACCAATACAGAATCACAGATCTATAACCTGGAAGACAATTTTTTAGAAATTACTAAAAATGAAGGCTGAAGGAAATTATTCTTTACAGAATTTAAGGAGGGAATCTGTTGTGCAGAAGCATCAGGAAAATACACTAATGCATGTGTGATATACCATGTATTATTATAAAAATAATAGAAATATATAAAAGAAGTACACATATACGTATTATTGCCAGTGCATTTTTAGTCCTGCTGTAAAGTCATATGAATGATAGAACTGACTTAAACCTTTTTCAGCTGCAGAGATCCTGCAGTAATCCTGTGTCAGAACAGGGATACAACTATGGTACAAGTAAGTACCTCACACTCAAACTAGTTCAATATATAGACAGGCTTTTGGTACGGCTCCTTTTATCCATGTTTCTAAGACTTCCTGAAAAAGGTTATTGAAGCATCTTTTTTTTTTTTTTTTTTTTTTTTTAAAAGGGGGGAAGGTAATTTACTTCAGTAAAGAATTAGGTCAATGAAAGGCAACTGTCCTCAGCCTACAAACTGCATACCAGAATCTTCAGATGGTGGAGAACCATAGGACATGTTTGGACTTGAGGGACCTCCGAGACTCAGCATGTAACCCAAAAGCTCTGTTCTCCTAGGAGGGTCTGGGCTATGCGTGCAGCAGAGTCCTCAGCAAATTTAGCAGTGTCAACCTCAGGAACCCTCTTTGGCGCTTCCACTGCAGCAAGGAAGGTGGGTTGCTCAACAGCCTCTCTACCAGCACAGCCAAGTGACAGTTCCACTTCGTAGCCCAGTACGGGATCTGCCCTTGAATTACCTGAAAGCCACTTGGGGCTCAAGAGTCTCAGGTTCCTAACATCCAGCCCTACCGCCACCTGAGGCACAAACGTTATTCCAGCTTAATTGGAGAGTAAAGGCTGAGCTGCAGCTCCCTGGGCTGCTGCCTGTAGAAAGAGCACATTCTGTCCCTTCCTGATCCTTTTTCATGATGCACCAGTAAAAATAATTACACAGGGCGAGGCAGTCCACTTCAGCAGTTAACTTTTATGAGATCATCCATGTAAAGAACTGAACACGAAGACAAATATGATCCTTGACTGCTAATGATGTGCTTTGTTATTTAAGGCAGTCATCAGTCTTCATCAGTTCACTGATCGCAAAAAGACAGAAAATATTCTATGAAGCGAAGGTGTAAGTTTATTTGGGCTTGAACGAATTTGAAATATAAGAAAGCAGAAAACTTGGTCTAACAGTGCTGTTATATTTAAAAGACACCCTAGAATAGGATAAAACAGGAAGCAAATTAATTGAGGTAAAGATATTTCAGTAATAGAAAACAGAACATAAGGCAGGAAGCACGCAAATGCGAACAGAATTGTACACTATGCTAAAAGAATGATATAACATTGTGCTGAAAGTACCTGGGTGAATGTACAGAAAGAATTCCATGAAAAACCGAAAAAAAATTACTAGCTACAGCAAATCAAGTCAATAGTATTTACATTATAAATACAGAGAATGCTTCAAACAATGTGTTAAAAAAAAAGTCTGTGCTCTGATACAGCAAGCACCTGTTTTCAGTGTCAGGTTCTAAATAACCTCCAGGTTCAGAACATGAAACTTCCTTTCTTTAGTCAGAAAGAATCAACCTTTTTCTGTAGTCTTAAACTAGAGAGGGAAGGGGAACAGAACCTGGAAGAGACAGTATTGTTGCCAGTATGAACAATACACATTCTAGAACTAGGTCCTTTTTGGTTGGCAGTTAAGTCCTCGAAATAACAAAACTCCACAGTCATTTGCTGTTTAGTAGTAAATTCAGTTTTGCAAAACTGTAATCATAATTAGCTGCTTCTCCTCAGGGAAAAAAACCCAAACAAACAAGGTATTTTATAATACTTTTGAATCCTGAAAGGTGCATCAACATTTTCATGGTTGTCTCCCCCATGTTTCTAATAATGTATCAACATTAATGAACTTTTATTATCATAGGTTATTAATTCCTCAAAAGTTAAGTGATATACATTTTCTTATATAAAAATAATTTGGCTATAGAACACTAGGTTAGTTGGACACCCAGATCCTTCATCACAAAAAAATCTTTTAATGCAACTAAGCATCAACTATAACAAATACAGAAAGTAGTAATGCTGTTATCAGTTATGAAGGAACTTAATTTAGTAAAGCAAACTATTCAATCATACTGCATTCATTTTCTAAAATATTCTTAGAATGTAGTTTAAAAATAACTCAATTTATTCAATAAGTTAAAATTACATAATATTTTAAAATGCCTAAATTTCAGCAAACGTTATCTATTTTTGTATACCTAGGCCTACTCTTAGGCAAATGGGTAAGTTGTTTCCATCCATTTGTTGTAATGCTGTGAATCCAGCCATCACCTACAAATAAGAACATACATTAGTACTTTTTTCTTGGGACAAAGTATTATTACCATTTTTATTTATTTATACGAAAAGCTTTGTGTTCTAAGAGGACATTATATTAAGATAACAGTAACATCATCACTACATTCACTTGCATCTTTTCAGTTTTTTGTAATTTAACTTAACCATTCAGTCACAGAAAGCTCACTGCATTGAAATCTGGAATTAAAATACACTTACTTTTTTTCTTTTAGATATATTGAGAAAACAGGTCAATGTCCCTTTGAAAATCATCCTCTCCTAATGGAATATATCTGTGACACTTAAAGCTGTTTTTGCTAATTTAAATTCTTTTCATGAAAAGAAGTTGCCTTTTCTAGAAAAGGAACTTTGTATAAGGCTATGCTACTTCCTACTTAACATTTTGTAGCTGTGATTTGTTATTCATCCACAAATCTACATTATGTTGATATTATTTGTATCTTCTTACTGCAGTTGCTGTTGATATCAAAAGTTACCCCTTGTTCGTATCGGAATGCATGAGATTCTTGCCTTTATTCTTTTAAATGATAGACAGTTTGATGAAAGATTTATTATTATACGTTCTCACTGTACTACACAATGTGCTCCTACATTTCTATAAAAATAATAAGATAGCTACAGAAATACTCAAGCACCGTGAAAATTCTGTAACAAGATTTAGGTCTAAGTAGCTTGAGAAAGACAACAAATGTGCATACTATATGAGGTTAGTATTGAAGTGTACAATAGAATTATAATCTCAAAATTACTTACTTAAAGGAACATTATCAGAACTTAGTCCACCAAAAAGAAAAAGTCTGTCATCTCCTATTGGAGTCAACGTGTGCCAGGATCGATCTTTTGGTTTCTCTCCAGTGATACTAATTCTTGGTGAAACAAATAAACAAAAACAATTTTTCAAAGAATGCTGAAAAGTAACATGCCAGAAAATTTAATAGTTAATTTAGTTTGTCCTAGAACAAGCTTGGCTATTTTCCCAGTGAAAAAGCAGCACTTGTGCAATCCGAATTCACTCTTGAGAAGAGTGGTGTTCAAATCTAAACCAAGTAATTTCTTGTAGTAATTGTTCTCTGAACAATCAGTTATGTAAATATCAAATGTAAGAACAAAACCATTGTTATTTTGTTTCTTTGTTTTCTTAAGATCACTAAAGCCACTCCTTAATGTACAACTGAAGGCACTTAGGACAGCAAAGGAAGCACAATATATTCAATTAAACTGCACAGTACATGTAGGTAAACAGACTCAGTTATTTGAGATAAAATGTAATGAATCCCAAGGGGCTACAGTCTCTCCACTCCTAGGAAAATGATCTTAAATGATACAAGGATTGTGGCTTTACCTTTTATCCAAAAGCTACTACCTCTTCAACCATCGTTCCTTTTAACACAATGGTGGGTCACCCAAACTGAGATAAATTTTAGTAAAAAGTGGAATTCCTAAGTATAAAACAGATATAGGTTTACTACTCTAAAAATCTGGTCATCTTACAAAAATACAGTTCTTCCTGATTTTATCTATGGATTTCATTTTAGCTGCACAATTAGGTATGCTTGAGATGAGAATCTGAACAATAAAGAACCTGAACATAAGGGATTACCTATAGCGGGTGGCCTGAATTCACATCGTCTTAGTTTAGGCACTTAGCTATACAGTTGTCTCAGGAGGATCCAGCAGAGAAGAGTAAGGACCTCCAGAGGGCATCAGCCCACCTAGTATCTTGATAAGCAAAGAGGCAACTTCTGTCATAAAGTACCTAAAGTTAGAGGCAAAGGATCTAGGCCACCGCTCACTCAGTATGTCCTAATTTTGGAAAAAGGATTAAAAAAGCAGGGGCAAATACCTGTACGTTCTCTTGCAGGGTCAGAATCTTAGTCAGAGACTGTCCAGAGCGGGTAAGAAAGGAACGTTAAGTCCAGGTAGACTGTATCTCAAAGAACCAGTTACTTTTTTTTTCCCCCACTTTGCTAAACTGAGGTGAGTGTAATATACACAGATGTGAACTCAATCTACAATACGAACAGTGCAGAGGCAGTCATCTATATTTCCTTTATAATCAATGAAGAGAAACAGGTCCTTGAAAGCACAGCTCGTGATTTATTTTAGCTGTCTACCTTAGCAGCAGTTGTCTTATGCCCAAGAAGTGCCTATTTCTCTTAACTGAGCACAGAGGAAACATGGAGTGAGTAATAGAGGCATCTGCAGTTCAGTTAGAGGAATTTCACTACTGGTGACTGCTAAGCAGTTCTCCATCTGGAAGTAAAGACTGAAGAATCACAGCTAATTAAATAGTGATTGCAAAGCTGTCCTACTATATTTGGCACTAAAGTTGAAGCCAAGTCACAATGTTTAAGTGCCTGTTTTGCAAAGCTCTTGTATAAGATGCTTCTAAAATTGGCAAAAGAGGCAGACTGTGCTGAAATACAACAGGCTTTGATGTTTAGAAAAATATATACCAGATACTGATGGGTGATAATGTTTCAATCTTTCACACTACTGATACAAAAAATTATCACAGTAACAGAAATAACATAATATTGAACATTTTGAATAACAGGTCAGTGGAACTCTGGGAAGGCAAGGTAACTTCTGGGTAGTGGCAACTAAAGTAAGTATTACAATCTCATACTGGAAGATATTCCTGGATCAATAGGTTAATATCATGCAATTCCTTAAGAAACCTGCATAAAGTTTAATACGAAAAAAACTTGACATGACTGGTTAATGAAAAGCCATGGGGCTTTAAATAAAATCATCACTGCATTTGGAATTTTTCTTTTAGGAGAGGATGTCCAACAAGTGAATTTGAATGTTGGACTGTACAAACCAAGTTCCTCTTCGCTGGAAGATCTGTACTTTACAGAAGAACTTCAAACACCTGCAGTCAACTTGTCTTGGTCAGCAGCATCTAGACAGCCAAACTTTTTAATCTGTATTAAATCATCGAGTCTCGTTTGGTGATAATTCACATGGGCAGTCAAAGGCAATCTCTCTGCAACTGCAGAATGGCTGAGATAATTCTATTTTCAAGATCAGAAAGGTTGTATCCTGCCCAATTTTTAATTCATCATCGAATCAGAAATTTCAGTAGAAAGAAATTTGAAGCTATAGCATAAGAAAGGAAATGTTCCTTGCAAGAAACACCTAGTGGAGAAAATACTCACACTGACAGCAAACAAGTCTGAAGGAATTTCCCCACCTGTAAAATACTGGAATGATACTGGGGCTTTTTAGAGGCAGTTTTTAGCTGGAAATGGGCTGTCTGATTAGAACTATTCAAAACTGTTGCTGGTACTCAAAGGACACAGAGTGATTTTCTTTACTTCACACTTTAATACATAACTTTATTGGTCTTAGCAAGCATTTCTTTGCTATATAAATTTCAGGAAAAAAAAAAAAAGAGAGGAGAAAAAACCCCAGCCTGCTTATCTGCTCTGTCCTATTTTACAATGTTTGTGTGTGGAATCATGGAACTTTTGGGAGACGATTCCTACAAATGCCCAATTTCTAATACAGCCACCACTACTAATTTTATGAAAGGAAGCGTGTAGCCAGAAATAATTTTCCAAACAATTTGTGCAAAGAGAGACTGTAAACTGGAGTCAAAATTTAAATACTAATTTGGTATTGTCCTGAAAGATACACTGATTTTTGCTCCTCTTGTAATTAGGAGATGAAATCACGCTAAGAGGTATTGCATGTTTGTGCATGCTGATAGGTGGCCTGGTAATATGAGATGATTTTACCACAGTCGTAATTAATAGCCACAAATAAATTATTTGGAGAATAGCCCCTAGGAAAGTACCCTTTTTTTTTTCCCCCGATTTGCAGTTGACAATGGCTAATCTAAATTCTGCCATCTGTGATAGTCTGAATTATATTTCTCAGGTTTCTGTAAGACCAGTCACTTTAGTAAGGGAAGAACAGGCCTGTGAAGGTTCCTACAAGGCCAGCCTTTGATTAGTTACCTCTCTAGATACAAATAAATATGAACGCTTTACCTCCTGCGAGGTGCCACCACAGCAGCAGAAACCCTGCAAAGAGTCTTTTTTTCCTAATCTCTTAAACCTCTTTTTTTAGTCTCTCTTAAATCTCTTTTTTCAGTCTCTCAAAGACTCTTTGCAGCCGTGCTATAGAATGGCTAGATAGTAACCTCCTAAATTTATAATGATCAGAGTCGACACTAAATCATGGGTAAGTCTTGTGAGCTATTCTTGGATCACAGTATAGAAATAATTGAGTACTGGAATAAAAAAAACTTTTTAGGAATGGCTGCATTTAGTATTACCATCCTTAGTCTAAGGGTGGGGGTGGGTGGGTGTGTATGTAAAATCAGCCTGTTGTATTCAGGTCAAGAACAGAAAACACTTTTTAAAAACTTCAATATTAGCTTTCGTATGCCAAACAAAAGGGAACACTGGCTGATGAGGACTAAGACAAAACTTTGACATTGACACTCCTTCTTCAGGGCTTGAAGTTCCTCTCATTGACTTGTCACTCAACTGTCACAGGTTTCCTTTTTTTAAAGCAATATAAAGCAACGCAAACAGCACCTGCTCATGCAACAACAACAAAAAAAAGCAAGCAGCTAAAGCAATAATCTGAATAATCAATCCACTCAGAGGTAGAGTTCACAGTCTAAGAGGGACAATGCTGTCATTTAGATAGAACATTGTTAATTTTAAAACAACCAGCAAAGAAAAAGGGGAATTAAACTGGTTAGTAATCGTAAGTGCTAATTAAAGAAATCTTCAAAGAGAAGTTTTTTTGAAAGGACACTGTAGGATTTCTTTGTCCTGCTGCCATCAGCAGCAAGAAAGAATGGATGGAGGATTGTGTCTACTCCCTCGCTTTGCTCTCGGCTCAGAGGAACACACTTGGTGCAGGATCAGATCAGCAGTCACAGGTGATTAAAGATGCCCACCATAGATGCAAGCAGCACATAAAGTCCTGGAGCAGGATCAGTACTAACATACTCAGAAGAGGCGTATTTCATGGTCTTTTATGAAATTACTGTTAGGTTATCTTGACAATAGGAACAGAACAGTGGTTGTCACACATCAGTTACTGTATACCTCCCAGTTTGTCTATCAGCTGACGATGTATCCACTGATTCTACATGTGTAGTAGGCACTGTCATAAACGCTACATGCAAACAAACAAATCTTAGGAAGTATACTAATACATGATTTAGTTTAAAATTGAAATATTTAGGTCATGCTTTTTACTTGACTTTTAAAAAAATGGTTAAGATGCTTATCTTGGGGTGGGGGGGAGGGGGAGGAGAGATCTTTCCCCATTCAGTACCATAACAAGCCAAACACAGATAGTAAAAACACTATTCAAAAAGACATCAAAACTAAAATTCCATATGGATAAATATACCCATCTTGAAAATGAGGATGTTAAATCACTACATGCTGTGCTTAAAATAGCATCATCAACGCTTTGGTGCAGAACAGAAAAAGCTTAGTAACCACTATCAAATTAAATTAAATTGAAATCACAATATAACAGCTGTTAAAATAGTCCCCAAACTCCCATTCTCCTCTTGGAAAAGCTACAAAATTAGCACTGGAACAATTTAACAATATGTTTCAGTCTGCTACATTCAACTTTAAGTGTTATAGAGAGAAACCTACCTTCCAGACCAAGTCCAAGTGTCTAAATTCAGGCAGTGCAAATCATTCATTCTAGTTTGCTAAAACAAATAAATAAAATCCCAGTTGTGTTATATTAAGCAAACAATGAGCAAAGTATTTCAGTGAGGCCTTCCCGGGACAGAGTAATCCAAGTAACAGTATTTTGAAGAAAACTGTACCCGTGTGCCTTAAAACAACTCTGTCTTATGTGGCAGATGAAAAGCATTTCTGCTCAAAAAACCCATGCAACTCTCAGAAAACTACCTGTCAGGAATATTTACAGTAATGCAATGGCAGTGTGGGGCCAATTTTAGCTTTTAGTAGTAGTTCAATAGTGAAGAACTATGTGATATTCAGTTCCTGCAAATGTATTCAATTTTCATCCATAGAATTCATGGCACATAATTGCAGAAAGTGTAATAATCTACATACAGTTTCCTAGCACTATTTTTCTTTGCGTTCTGATCAGAACTATGTATTCTCCCGCCTGGTCACTTATTCCTTGAAATATTCTAGTAGGTACTGTCTCAATACATGACATCCCACAAAAAGTTCATCACATCTGTGCTTTTTTCTCTTTTCCAGAAGCAAGCCCTTCCACAAAGTTACTACTACAAACAACAAGGTTTTATGACCCTTTAGCATTTGCCATAAAAATAATAAAATGTGTCAATAAGAACAATGGGAAATCAATACACTTGCATATCTGCCTCTGTTTTGAGATGAAGAAAGTAATTGCCTTAGAAACATACGGGGGGGGAATATAAGAAAGAATTTCTTTGCTTTAGATTGTAGCAATATATTCAATGGCTCGCAATACACTTGACTGATATTCGTGATTCCCCTAGGTACTACAAAACAGTATCTGAGAAGTAGGGAAATATATCTTGCCTTACCTTACAATCTCTTTTCTCCTAGGGTAGTCCATAGATCTATTAGAATAAGCCTTTCTCCAGCTTGCAGATCCTTTGAGGCAGAAACTAGACTTGTCATTTAAGTCAGAACAGGAGTAGTTCTACCCCTGAGAACTCAGCCAGTTAGTGAGCTTGAGAGACTTCCAAAGCTGTCCATCAGAGTTATGGAAGGTCTCTCAGGGTATTTCAGGAAACAGCAAGGTTTTCAGGATAGCTATGGCCTCCTCTGATCAAGTACATGCTAGCCCTTTTCTGTCCAAGGGAAGAGAATGTTAACTAGCATTTTGGAAACGCCTTCAGAGAGGCCAATAGGCTAAAGAAAGCAGAATGTGAGGGCTTTTGTGCATTGCCTGAGAAACTTTATCCCTGCAAGAGGGTGAATGTAACAATAAAGTGTGGCCCAACTGACAGCTAGTGGAACAGATCTGTCTTCCATGACAAGTCTATTCAGTTTCCTGCTCCTTCAGATGGCTTTGAAGGAGATGAGGAACAAATATACAAGCAGAAAGCAAAATGCAATTACTGAGTTATCTTCTGCTGTACCTGTATACAGCTAGACAGTTGGGGGTAGGGTGGGGAAAAAGCAACATCCTGGCCTCTAGAACTAAAAATACTTAATCATCTTGGAATAACACAGTTTGATACGGAGGACATCTATTAAAGAAAGGAAGAAAGAAAGTTGCTGTTATGTTGGAAATTAAGGTTTCAAGAAGATCCTGTTCAAGACCTCCTCGCTGACTTTCCTTTCCTAGGCATTAGGCAGAAGATGGAGTAGTTTTCAGTTTCTTGGTCCCTGGGAAATCAATGTATTATAATCTTTACATTCTCATGATTCAACAGATTGACAGATGCATAATTACATCAACCTCATTTTGAATTCAAAATACAGCATTAGTTGGACATTTATGTCTAAGATTCAGTCCTTTAACATAGCTTTAACAAATGAAAATGCCTTTCTACCCGACCTTTATTTGGAAAACTGTAAAGCACACAGTCAGGTTAATAGTATCGTCACTTGCCATATGCAAAGTTTTCTTGCAGTTTCTCATGGATTTCTAAGCGCTACCTACTATATTTAATCATTTAGCTGATAATCCTAAGATGTTCTTAATTGGCTTAAAAGCATCAAGCCTCATAAGAGGGTCTGCATTTCCCTTTAAGCTACAAGGACTCCTTAGACATCCTACTTATCTATAGCACGTTCATTTATTTGCAGCCCAGTAAACATTAACCAGGATCTGCTTTGTCTCAGGATTAGCTTCTGGCATGATGAAAGGCATTAAGGGTGACATATTTACAGCTCACTGCTGTTACAGTAAACTCTGTGCAGCTCTCCATTCTGAGATTTACAATCAAACAGCTATTACAGCTCAAATCTTTGCAAGAGAAGGACTGCAGTTCAATGTATCTTCTGATCTTCAGTCACAGAAAGGATAACAGGAAATATAAACATGCATACATTAAGGCATCAGATGTGTGAAGAGCTGCTGGAAAGACTTTGTTTTATTACTTCATCATTCTTTACATGAAAACTTTCCACTTAAATCAAACATGAGACTCGCATCAACTTTTGGACTAACTCTCCTTCCTTCCCACTTTCTCCCATTTCTGTTTTTTCAGGGGCTTACCTGGAGGAACAGAGTCCACATAATACTTCTGAGCCTGTTTTCAAATGATTCCTGGGGAGATTGATTTTGATCATCATCATCATCATCATCTTCTTTTACCAGTTCTAGCTCCAAGTTTGGAAAAAGGTGCCCTTTCCTCCCAGAAAGATGAATAGGAGAAGCCTCATGACACTTCCTGGCCCTTTCTGGTTCCTTGTAGAGCCTTTTCCCTGGGAAGATTTGTATTATGGTGAACTAGAAGGAGAAGGAGGAGCAGAGCAACCCCGTATTTGCTCCTTAATTTCTGGAGAAATGCAAGACTTCATCCTTTGGGAAGGAGTTACTCCTGTTGTCAGGAAATGTAGTGTTTTTCTGATGTCTTTAGCTTTTCTTTCCTGTTTCATGACTTACATTAATTCCTCAAGCCCCACTGAATGTTCCCTAACTTTTTTAAGTTTCCTTCCGTTTATTTCTAGGATAGAAAGTGAATCAATAATAGAGTATCCCTAAGGTGAAAATTATACTTGCTGCTGTCCTGCAAAATTAAATATAGCTTTCCAAAATTTCACTGTTCTTGGACATTGTTCCCAAGCGGTTTCACTGAAATTTAGCAAACAGTTATTAAGGAAGCTGATGCTACCTGAGGAAGAGAAAAACCTTTTCAGATCAGAGCCTTCTTGTATTTCTGAATCCTGTAGTCAAATAGTCAAATAGAAGCCAGAGGGCATGTCCTTTAGGGCATATCTAATCATGCAACAGCACAGTGGAGAAATGACAGCTGAGCTCTAGTTTACCAATAATTTCACTTGCAGAGAATCCTAGCTTGAGTTACAAAACAGTTCAGTTGCAACAGGCACAGCGCAGCAACCCTAACTAGCTTGGACACAACACTCAGTGCTATTCTGTTTCTGGTGTGAAGACCTCTGTAGCACACAGACATAGCCTTTGCTAACAAAAAGCCAGAGGGAGCAAGGCTTTGAAGGGTGAGGAAGTGTTCAGAAATAAATGGTAGGCTAGAAGGTCCTGAGCTGCGTATTTACTTCTTCACATATAGGCGTCTTTCTCTCTCATGTCTGCAGGCTTGCTGAATGAGGAGCAGGATTCAGTTCAGCTGTGGTTAGGAAGAGTTCATTTATACAGCAGACACGAAAGAGCAAGCCCATAGCAGAGGCACAGGGCTCACTTAGCCTGGCATGGCTAACTGACACACAAGATTCAAATAAGACTAGATACTTTTTCAATCTCTTCTAATATCCCTTTATTTCCTTAGTTATTAGCAAATCAAGTTTGTCCAAACCTACAGCTCTGGAAGCTACTGCTTGCAGTTCTCTCTCAGTCAAGAGGCAGGGCTTTAGCAACAATTCCAGAGATCGTGAGCCTGTATGAAAGGCCACGTAACACAATGCATAATCGTAAGAGTAAACAGCATCAATTTTGATTACTTCCTTTTCTGATTGCTCTGAAAAGGTACTTAGGTAAAAACTTTTCCTGCAGCTGTGGGAGGCGATTCAAACTGAAAAACTGGCTGGACATTGTGTGGCCATTCTGAACCTGCCTTGATCTGTCTGTCTGGTTTCTGTCTGAGCAAGCAGGAGTAAGCCATTTTGTAACAGAACTGTAGACTTTCCCTGAGAAGAACACTGCATTAGAGTACAGCTTTTACAGCGTGAAAAACAGGGGATAGGGAACAAAGTGCAATTCTACACTGTTTTATTTGCAAGTACTTGAGAATACAGGATTTAGGTTATGGCAGCTTTCCAAGATGAAATTGGCATATGTTCATTGTAGGACATTTCCAACCAACAGTTAATTCCTTTTCTTTCATATAACAAAACTACAGAAACACAGCACTGAGGCCTTTCAAAAGCTTCTTCACTGTTACTTTTCATAGTAGTAGAGATAGAAAGCATCAAGCCTCATCCTTTAGCTGAATTATGATTAAAGGCTCTAAATTAGCTGTAGGTAAAAAAAGCTAAAAATTTAAATTTAAAAAAAATATGGAAGAGTACACAGTAACTTAAATTAGGAGGTTTTTTTTACTTGCCTTACAGAATCTGTTTCTCACATTCCTGATAAACTCCAGCTCATACAGAGACATTAAAAATATTATCTTCCCTATGCTTTTGCAACAGTTCTAAAAAGAGTTGGTACACTTTCCAGCCCATAAAGAAACTAATCTTGCAAAAAATTTACAAACGATAGGGAAGCCTGCATTAGTTAAGACTACCTACTACCATCCTTATTTTCAGACATAAGACAGGAATATGTTTTTTGGAGCAGATTGCTGCTTCAGGCTTAAATTCTTACATTAATGTTTCAGCAGTGAAGAACTGAAGAGAAAATCTCCTCTGACTAGTACTAGAAAAATTAAGTCTGTTGCTGAGAGGTTTTAGTATCTCCTTTCTTAACAGTGGTGGCTTCAAGTTCGTTAGATACAGATAACCAGGGGGATGATGCCTCTGACTTTTCTTTTTTTTTGAAGTTAAAAAGAGCTAGGAAAAGTTCAGGTTATATAGCAAGAATCTAGCCTTGATTTAAGTATGCACTGATTGCACCCTATGCAGACAGCTCTTACGCTGCCTTTGACTATTACCTAAGTGACAACAGATTTAAGATCCTCCCACACTGTATTAAATGGCACAGTCTTGGATCAACTATCAAGAAAGCAAATACAAGCCTTACTCTTGAAGTAAAGAGCTTATACTGCATGCACAGAATAAAGCTGTTAACAGCAATCTCTACAGTGTGCTTCTCATATTCTGTATCAAGGGCACAGAGCATGCTAAGGTAAAGATTAAGACTGCAAAATTGACACTCAGAGAGCAGAGGAGAGGCTTAACAGGACTGAAATGACCTGTGCCTGCAGGGGCTTGTGCTATCAGATAACATGTTGCAGCATTCTGTACCAGCTTGAACATACGGAGACTAACACCTTTGTATCCAGACATTATAATCCCATGCTGCTCTTCCAGACATCTGTATTTCAGTCACTTATGTGCAAAAAATGACAAAAGTTTAAATTATAAAGCCAACTGAAATCTGTTATTTCCTACCATTCAGAACCACATGTTGCAACTGTAAATATAAAATACTGTATCCCAACAGGATACAGATTACCTTCACTTTCCTAGAAGGTAAACATCAGGGTATGAGAGACATGTATGTGAATAATTGACTGTTCTTACACTTCTCCTCTTTCTTTAGCGAGGGGGCGAGGGGGGAAGCACTAGCTAAAATCCCAGTTACATCTACTACGTGCTAGCATTTCATTAAGTGAAATGGGGAAAAAAAGCCAGGAGGTTCGATGTATAAATCTGCTAAGCTGTAGCAAGCACAGAATGCTAGCATCTCATCATTTATTTAAACCTGGTCTATCATCAGGCTTGCTTTTGCTCCACTCTCAAAGAACCATCTCCTACAGAGGTTACACACACATCAACCATTTTTGTTGATTTATAAACATTTGCATTTACCATAGAGTCATCTGTTTTTTCCCTTTTTGGGACAACATATGCTTCACCATTAACACTACAGACAGAAAGACAGAGTCTTCTTTTTGGAAGGCGGAGGGGGATGAAAAGAAGCATCCTGGATTCAACAGCCCTAACATACGGGTTAGGCCGAAGACATCTTGGATTTTTTTCTACTACAAAAATAATTTGCTATTAAAAAAAAAAGTAACTGCCAAGAAAATAATATTACTGCCAATAAAATGTTTCAATTAAACACTAACCAGCACTCGTCCTCCAAAGATGTAACCTTTATTTCCCAGCACAGCACATGTATGAGCTGCTCGAGGCTGAGGTGGATCTCCACCCTGAAAGAACCAAAATAAGATCCTTTAGAACATCATCAAAGTGCCAGCCAAGGCTATTGGCAAGTCAGTATCACAGAGATCGCAAAAATAAGGCCAACATACATGAATATGCTGACAAAACTGCAACTTTAAAAGGAAATAATTTGTAGTCATGTCCAAGACTCCACAGACATTAAAAGATACACCTATTTGCCAAGGACAGCTTGAATTGAGTTCCCTCAGTAGCTAATGTTTAATATATTCCCTCTTGGTCTGATTTATCCTTGCTTTACTTAAGTGAAATTCAATTAATTTACCTTTAATTCCTAAGCATAAAATTACAGTAACACATTAGTTATTGTTGATATGTCCTGTGCAGCTTTATTTTTCCAAAGTGCGAACCATCAGGAACTGGTGCAAAAATCTCTGGAAATCAGATCTTAAAATTTGATGTTACATACAATAGCCACATGCCAAAAAGTATTCCCTGTGTAAATCAGAAATAAAGACAGCAAAACTGGCTTTTACTTTTCAATTGTAATTTCATTTTTTTGCATTTAGTTTTATAGGAATTTTAGAACATCCTATAAAGACCACAGAATAGTGTCAGACACTCATTACAATATACTACTTCTACTGAGTTCTTATGTAAACTCACCAGGATTTTATGAACCTTTATAGTATACTATCATATTAATATCAATAAATAGAAATGTGTGCATTAGTATTTTACTAGGAAAGTAAGTATACATGCTCCTTTGGAAGACTATTAAAATAATGTATTTGCTGAAGAATATCTGATCTGTTTATTCTAACAATATATAGCATGACTGGGAGATACTTGTTCAAAAAATTTTTCAACATTAACTCTCAAAGGGAATACAGCAACTCCAAAATAATGAGTGTATAACTCTCGCATACTAAACATATAACTTCACAAAGAAAAACTGAAGACCTAAACTAGCAATATAGCGAGTTTACTATCTCTCCCCTTGCCGTCCTTAAGTCTGTGAAAGCTGAAGAGTGAATCAAGAGAGACTAGATTTCAAGACCACTATTGTTCTTTCAGCCCGATATACTATCCTTCACACTGACCCATCAGCTTTATGAAAGGGGGAGGCAGGGGACAGGAAGAAATCCCCAGGCAGACCTTAATCTCTCGTGTGGTCAACTCTCAGTTATCTGCGATAGGTTATCCATGTTGCGGATTAATTATACACAGATATAGTCAACCAAATGGCTTCATGTCAAAACAGCTCAGATAAATGAGGTTTGTTAACCTCAGTTTGGCGCTATTAAAACCATTCATGTGTTTCTACAATGCACTCCTTCACTTTGTTCCAGAAGGCCTTTGCTAGGTGTGACACAGGATGAATACAGAGCTGGCCTGGGTTAATGGCTGTGCTCCAGCCGTGAAACTGTTCCATATCCAAAGCCCTGGCAGGGCCTACACAAGGATACCCGAAGTCGGTATAATCGCCATAATCCATTCCACAGGACCCAAGCTTGCTTTGTGACCTCCACACCCTGTTCCTCAGCACCACTCTGGTATTCCTGGTTTTCTGGAGTATTCCAGTGCCTTGACTTTCCAGTAACAGAGCGCTGGCAGTAATTTCGTATTCCCAACAGTTGTTTTAAAGCTTGAATACAAAGCTTTATCTCAAAACTATCCCCTAGATACAGAATACTGTATCATTTTCTAATGTATCTAGATTTCTAATACCTCTCTGAAGCTTACAATATTTTTTGCATCAGAACCACATTATAAAAAAACCACCAGTCTAATAACATTCTGCAAGGAAAAAAATTCGTATCAATTCTGAATTTTCCACATTTCAGATGCTTTGAGTGTCCTCCTGTTTAATGTTATAAGCCTGAGCAATACTAAGCATATTCAAATTACTTTTCCCAACATCAATTTCTAGAGCACAGTAACTATTCAAAATGCAGTAAGATCACAATTGTGTCAAAAGACAAGACTAAAAAACACTCACTCTAATTGCTGGTTGAGACCAAGTTTGTGTGGTTGTATCAAAAACATGAACATCATTATGCCATCCCCAGAATATCTGTCCTTCCTAAAAAAGAAGTTAAAAAAATTAAAAATGTTTATTCTATTTTAAAGTCTTTGTGCTTATTAAAGAATACAAACCCAGAAGCGAACTATCAAAACAGAAAATAAACTAAAATACAGAAATTTATTAGAAGAAACATATACTACTATTTTTAATAGTGATGCAGCAGCTTAGGTCTAGTTGAAGGTCAATAGCATTCAGGAATGTTAGGCTGAAGACACTTTTGAAAATGGGCTTTGGGCTCCAACATTAGTAATACATTTCTGTAAGTCAGTATTTAACATTTGATGTAAGGATCTATATTCCCCTGAATGCATATCTATTTCTTATTAATTCCTGCCTAACAGTCTAATCAGTCTCCTCCTTTCTATTAGCTGTCAGAAATCATTATAGGATACTAGCCAATCCAGGCATCTTAAAGTAATGGCATTTACTCTGGATAACAAATTAAGGAAATTAACTGAAAGTATTTGTCAGTCAGACTTGTGAAGCTATGAATTCCCTATCACTACTTCAAGGAAATACATTCTAAAATTTTTGGGGAGTTTCATACTTAAAATACGTCTTCAGATTTAAAACACTGCCTTTGTTCCTGCTTTGACAGCATTTTGTTTCATTGCACTTAAAGCCTAGCACTGGGTACATGGAATACACTGAACACCCACCGCTCCCAACATGCAATATCTGAAATTTCAAATCTAAGTAGAAGATTCTAATTTGCATTTCTGCTGATGCTACAAATAAAAGAAAAATCAGACAGATTTTCATACTTACTGAGTATAGTATAAAAGATCACGTTTTGACAATCAGAAAGGACAAATCACTCTGAATTGTGACAAATCTCTTACCCAAAATGCATCATGGACATCAAAACAATCACTCAGTTCATTATGCTTCCTACAGCCATAGCCACCAAAATATATTAGCCTAAAAGAATAACAACAAAGAATAAGTTCAGTTAGCTATTTTGTAAATAACATTCAAATGAATAAGCTGTAATAATTAATTTCAAATTTTGGTTTACCTACTGTACTATTAATAATATAAACAAATTAAAATATTTCATATTGCACCTAATTACACAGAAAGCCTTACTGCAAAGGTAATATCGTTACACTCCGTTACACTCCTCAACAAGCCTGACAGAAATCCACAGAAGCAAGGAAGCAGGTTCAAGATACCTCAAAGTCCCTATTCTCTATTCCTCCATCCACAAGCTTATCACAGGCACATTTTCAGACACGAGTCTCAAAATGACACATAACACACAAGACAGTGAAATGCCTATGCTTCTGCTAAAATTCCTACCCTTTTCTATTGAAATTCCTATGCTCCTGCTATATATGTCTTTTCACAACAAATGTTCCCAAGGTTCAGCCCACAGACTGCCTGTGATCCACAAAGTCTTTCTCTAGCTTATAGAATCTTTCAACTAAGCACTACTGAACATATTGCATTGCAAGTATTGTTACACACCTCCCAGCCTAATATTCCACCCATGAAATGGCCATCCATAAGTAATGGTTCCTAAAGTTTTGTTTAACTTCAACATTTGAGGATATTTGGTATAGTTGTTAGTGATCTTGGGAGAAGGCAATTTAGGAAATGATGGGATGGTGAAGGTCATTCCAGACTGACATTCCTAGGGAAACAGAGTTACTGAAAGCATTGTGCAATACACCACGACATCCTGATCTGCAAATTCACATCTTGTGAAATTTTAAGGTATACTTCTGAAAAGGTGCATAGCTTGTCCCCAAATACTTTTGTTAAATGAAAAGGTTACACTCTGCCACCTAAAATAGGTAATTTTCTTAGTATGCGGATTACGATACTCTGAATAGGTTAGTTTCGTTTTGAATAATCTTGTATTAACAGCTAAGGAGAAGTTGTTCAAATATATGTAATTTCATATATCTTGCACAGTTAAATTAGAATTACAAAACCAAGATATAGTACTGAGAGGCATTGCAGAGTTTATGCAAAACCTCTTTAGATGTGGAGTCCAGAAACAGATAAATCATTTACATTTTATAGTGTTCACTGAATATCATATTCTTACTTGTTTACAATAACTTTTGTAACAAATCACTGACATGTCACTTTCTTGTGACCACATATGCCACAATATCCAGACACTTTCCATAATAAACACAAAATCTGAAGGAAAGTATTTATTTTTAGCTAAGTATTTTTTCTAAATACACTCAGTAACACGGATATCTCGGGTGACTTCGTTCTTATAAAATAATCACTGAAATGCCTTTGCAATTGTCAGCATTTGTATGCTATTAAAATCCTTGAAAATATACCAAATATATTTTATTGCAGGTCATAATTTAATGCTTATATAATGTAACAAAAAAACAATGTAATTTTTATACTGACTTTTTAACGTGTTAAAATTAAAAACATAAGTAATAGATGCATAATAATTTTCATCTAAAGTCTCAAAGCATTCCACAAACTTTCACTAAATTTCCCAAGCCTCTCCTAAAGTGGGTTTATACTTACCATTAATTATTCAGCTCACATGTGAGAAAACTCTGGTAGAAAGTTGTTAGGAGAGTTACACAAAATCCCATAGCAAGTCAAGCTAAGAATTAGAGTTTCATGAATCCCAAACCTGTGTGCTCTTCACTTTATAGTACTTCCTCTCTGCAATTAACACATATTAAATATTTTTAATGTGTTACCTGTCCTTATACACCCAGCAGGAAAGCTTGTCACGTGGTGTAGGAGGTTGACCTTTAAAATTTGTAATTTTTTTCCACCTATAGGTTCCATTTTTTGTTCGCAAATTAACATAATACAGCTTAAAAGAAAAAAATTACAATATTTTCAGTATAAATGATGTTGAAGAATCCAGCACAAATCACCAACAAAAAGAACAACCCACCACCCCCAGAATACACTACTTCCTTTGAAAAAAAAAAAAAAAGGAACTGATAGTGAAGTTTACAATATGTAGCAACATATAGGAAGAGTTCAATACACCTCAAGAATACAGTTAAAGTCTGAGAATTAGCAGCAAGTTTCCTTGCCTTCACTCAGCCAGACCAGAACAGTAATATCCTGCTCCTTCCAGATTCAACTGAAGCCTTGCAAAAAACTTCTGCAAGACAAACAACTCTCAGTTCAACTGGCAGAGCTGTCAGTAGTTCTGGCTAACCTAACTAGGTAACTGCACAAGAATCAACAAGGCTTGTGAACCGAGTACTAACGTGAGATCTGATTACGGGCTCCATTTCAGTTATTTTCTAGTCAGGATAGAACTCTGACGTCATTTACACTAAATGAAAAAACAGCTCATTTCATGTACTTTGCTACTCCAGTCTTCAGTGACAAGGAAAACTGGTAGCTCTATTTTAATTATTACATGATTATGTAAGAAAGGTAATCACTATCAAAGAGCAAAAATAGAAGTGATATTCTGAGGCCAATTTCAATTATGGCTGCCAACATACTTAAAAAAAAAAAGGCAATTGGGAAAGCACTGACAGTTTTCAGAAATAAATAATAAATACAGAAAGTTTCATGTAATGGCTCTCATTCTGAAGCCATGATTCAGTGAAAAATCCCAGAAAAACATATGGAGTTGAACATTAAAACAAAAATTAAAGTTTTTTGTCAGTTTAAAAGTATACTTTTTCTACAAAAATAAAACTTTTCCTTACATTTCTCCTTAATTCAAATGCAAAGTACACCAGACAAAACAGTAAGGTCAGCATTATTATTCATTCAAATACAGTATGTTATGAAAGAAAAGAATACAATACCCGATTACTGTATCCTTTATCATCAAATCCACCAAAAATGTACAGCTTCCCATTAATGCTTGCCCCACAGCTTCCTGACATGGAGGTAGGTAATTCTCCTTCCATTAGGTGCATTGTCCTGCAATTTAGCACATAGATTAAGTCTTATAATGCTGCTTTCAGACCTGCTAAAATTAACAAAACCAAAACAGATGTATTAATAATTTTTATACTTAAACCTAAAAATACAGTTACAATGTTTTGGCCATAACTAGCACTAGAAACAATAGCTGATATATGAAGTCAGGCTCCTGTGGTGTAAGAAGGCTTTCACGTGAATATTGTGCATATGTTTATGAAGCATCTCAATTTTTCTGAAGGTGAAGCCCATATTAAAAGAGCATTAGTAGAGCTGAAACATTAATTATTCAAAACCTGGAAATACTATTAACTCCAAAAACTCCTGAAATGAGAACATGGTATTGCTGTTATTTTACAAACGGAAAACTGAGGCAGAAGTAGAAATAAAGGTCAGAAGTACTTACTAATTTTGGTACCCAATATGCACTCCTAAAACTGCATTTTGCACTGTATTTAGCATAATAAAAAAAACTTCAATAATGCCAATTTTAGCAGTGAGTTCTCTGTTCTTCAGCAGCAGCAGCAGTTCCTAGCCTTTTCCTTGCTAGTCTCACTTACAAACCAGTAACTTCCTGTGATGCAAATTCTAACATCACACAATCTCAAGCACTACACAACTACCTGACGAAACTCAATTTCTGCCAAACTCATGAGGCTGAGCGCTAGGCCAAGACTGCGCTTAGAATCATTACTCCACAGTGAAAACAGCTTTCCTAGGATCTCAAATGTCTTCAGAAGATAGGGACCTGCATTTCCCTCTCACATGTACACGCACAGACGACGTGATTTGTTTAGGATTTCCACCTTGTCGCCACACCTTCAGCCTCTGTAGATTTAGCAGCCAAATCCCAGCCTCTGTGTGCTGGCACTCCAACTCCTTGCCCCAGCTTTGCTGCCGACATCTCAGTTGCTTTCACCTCATGGTTTCTGGTTGAAGCTTCCTTCCCCTGCCAGTCCCGTTCATTTTTCTCAGCTCTCCACCTGACTCTGTGCCCTCCAACTGGGTCCTTAGCCCAGTCTCCCTCCTCAGTCATGGTCTCCCACCTTCAAAGCCTGTTTCCACTTTTTCTTCTCTCTGCTAGGTCTAATATCACCACATGTGCTGACCCATTCATTCCCTTCTTCAATACATCCACATCTAGATCAGATGCCTTCATTGTCTATCACTGGTGGCTATACGGAAGAAAAGGATTCTTACAGCTTTGACTTCTGATGCTTGACCTTACCCCCACCTAAAAGAACTGGAGGCAGCCACTAAAAGGAAAAGCTTTTTATGCACTAAATCATCAGATGTGAATGATGCTCGTGCAACCTGTCCCTACTGAAAACAGCGCTCGCTAACAGCTGCTCAGGGCACTGCTCCCAAATACCTTTGTTCTGGCACCAGCGCTGCCACGGGCCAGACCACCTTTCCCTTCTCTGCTCTTGTTTTGCTTGTTCCTGTGTCATGCGGTGCACTCAGCTGTACGTGTACAACTGCCTGTGCTGTAAACTGAACGAGATCAAGAATGGATCCAGGTTAAAAATAACCCTGAAAAAAGAAAAGTTATATTTAACCCAGATCACTTTCCTGATCCAATTTCCCATGTGACCATATAAACGCCTGTACCAGTACAACCGATACGGGGACATTGGGGGTGAAAAACAAGACAGAGTATGAGGTTGCTTTAGCCAACCCTTTCACCAAAAGAAACAGACAGCAAAACAGAGTCTCAGTGAGGGTACAATGTTAAAAAAAAAAAAAAAAAAAAGAAAAAAAAAAAGAAAAAAAAAGGAAAAACATTTGCTAGAACTTCACAGCTAACAATATGCAAACTGTTGTTTTCAAAGTCAGTGACTTGACCACACAGATGTGGAATTTCGGACATACTATAAGACACCTTCCTGATCTAGCCCTCCTCCCCTTTTCCCTCCATTTCAAATTGTTGCATTGAATATGGGTATGCAATGAATCTCTTGAATACGGGTATGCAAGAAATATATGCACAGGTGGGAGACTAGAAAGACAGCTGGCAGAACACACATGTAAGCCCAAATGGATACTACTTCACCAGACTAAATGCAATTATTGTAATAGAAACCACTGGAAAACTTTAAAAAGAGGCATTGTTATCTCTCCCCACATACAACATGTAAACACAATGAATATAAAATGTAAAGATTAAATTGCTAGTGATGTGCAAAATCTGGTTAGTTGTAAGTTATTTATGCAAATACACTCATAACACAACTAAATAATAACAAAAAGTATATAATTGTAAATAGATCAAGAACCCAAATATCCAGTGTTTAAATATTCCTTTTAACATAAAAGTTCATGTATGGAGAACTAAGCCAAAGTAAATGTCCAAATAAAATGCACCTGTTTTAACAACAGAGCCTTAAGCCGACCATTTCAAACATCCTCTTGAAAAAAACAATGATACTTAAGGAATTAATGTGTTTCCTAGAGCAATTTGCAAGTACTTATGTCTGTTCTTCAGTCTTCACATTAAACATCTGCTATTTAAACTCCAGGGAACATGACCAATAACGCATCTAACTGAAGTAACTCTTTTCACTGCAGCTAATCGTAATCTATGCAAAGATCAACTTCATTTATTAATTAAAAATAAATTATGCAACTTACCATAACCCGCTATCCATTTCATAAATCCAGAGCTCATCATTAGGCAGATAAACTTCATTTTCTTCAATTGACTAAAACAAAAAAAAATTTGCAAATGTTAAATCAATTATGCATTACACACCATACGTCTTAAAATGAAATACCAAATCATGTTACTTAGCAACACAGAATAACCTTAAGGAGATAATCTACCGGAGCATAAGTCATACCCCAACATTATTGCTCTCATCACTACAGTTTTTTAAATAGGCAGCTCAATAATGCTAGTATTTTACATGTTATACTAGAAGTTCAAAAAAGATGTTTTTCAATTTTTGAACCTACTAAAAATAGTGTGCTAGCCGTTTCCTGATGTCATTGAGCTTTGTTGATTGTTAATAGCATCTTTAATCACTCATTTTAAGGTGTGAAGATTATTAAAAAATAAGTTTGGTGTATCAGCAGTAGGGAGAGAAGTGTTTCAATATTCAAAAAGCAGTATGAATATAATACAATACTCAATTTGTAAAAATAAGAAAATAACACAAGCAAACAATTAAGTCATTAGGAAACATACACAATTACTACTAACAAGTAACACAGAAGTACCATAACATGACCATGGATTTAAAAAAAACCAAAAAACTTAAGAGAGACTGTCAAAGATGCTTCCCTCCTCTGTTAAAATGCTGTTACTAAAGGAAGTGTTTTTTCAGTCACTTATGTCATCACTCTGAGCAAATTTTGCTGTACTGTTAGCCTTCATACCTCCAAATACAGAACATCAAAGATGAGCATGAAAGTATTAATGCTGTTCTTTGGCGCTTTTTGCATCTTTAAGGAAAAGAAGGTTCTCCTTCGCCGGAAGGACTTTTTCCTCATCCCACAACCCCTTTTTATCTTTTCCAGAAACTGAGACTTTGCCAGGCTGTGTACATGGGTGAAGAACCCAACAACTAAGTCAGAAAAAAGTACTCATTTTAAAAAATAAGGAACTTAATTCCTCAGGCCCACTCATTAAAGGCACAGATTGACCAACTTAACGTTTTGCCAAGAAAAATGTGTAACATAAACCAGAGCAGATTTGAAGCTCCTGAATTAGAACATTATCTTTTGTTTTGAGAGATACTTTTAATTAGAAGGCAATTCTTGGCATAATGGAAAAATATAGAGAAAAGTGTAACTGAAAAGCACAAAAAGAACAGTTACTTGCAGCGACTGAAGGAAGGAACTTGAAAACAAAACGACAAGTATAAAAGAGCTTAACCTATGCCGTAACATGAAGGAGAAAATTTCTCTGTGGAAAACAGATCTATGAAGACTCCCAAACAGAGGCCATGTAAGAAAGAAAAATAATTTGGGAAATAATGATGAGGAAGAATAACAAACAGGAGAAGGAAGCCCAAAAGAATGCAATTGCAGCACTCAGGCTGAGTAACAATTACACCATTAATTACTGTCTTAGGATTAGAAAGAAATGAAAGACTGTGAGGGATTAAGCAGCCGGAGTCAGTAAATAAAAAAAAATTAGATCAAAATTAAATGAATGTGAGGAAAAGAAGTTAAATACAAAACTGAATTTTAATTATTAACAATTTAGTTACTGATATTCATTACTGGCCTTTAAGTGATATTGGATTATTACCTTCTCAATTTGAAAGGTGCCAATCAGGCATATACGCACTATGTTTGGTACGGTTTATCCTGCCAGGCACCTTTCATAAGGTAGGCTCTACTGTTACACGCAGCTTGCAGCTTTCACAAAATGCAAAAGTCTACTCAATTTAATCTAGATGTCAGAGGTCAGAGGCTGAGCATTTGCTACAGAACAAGCTCTGAGCAAATATACTGATGCCAAAAAAAGTTAGCTGGGTAGTAGTCCACCATCAACATGTAAAATGTAAAAATGTAAAATTATTTACCTGTGTAAAGTGCTGCTTAAAGAATAACAATGATTTTCATGATACTCTCCACAAATAAATACGTAAAACTACTAAAAACGTTTGCAAAAAAAACGTTTGCAAAGTTTATCTGCTAAACTTAACACACATTTTGACTGCGCCATGAACCCAGGATCCTTTATCAGAAAATCTTTGAAAACTCTGCACTAACCAGTCCAACCTTAGCTTCTAAAGACCAAAGCATAGAGAACTACCAAGTATTACCAGTGATTTAGGTGTTGCATAGTTATACAGAGTATTACGGAGTTTAAGGCCAGAAAAGGACAGTAAACGTTCCTGTACATCACAGACGACTCACATTATTTAAATATATGCTTATTCTAAAGGTGGCTAACTTCTTGACACTACAAAGTATGTATTCAAATCCTTACATGACTTGCAGTCACAAGAAACACTACCTACCAAAGACCCGCAAAGGGAAGAAAAGCTGTGGAAACAGTTTACGGGCTCCTGAGGGTTCCTCAATTTCATTACAGTTTGGTATTGGGAAAGCCTGGCCATGCAATAGGCTAGAGAAGGCGTGCCAGGGTAACCCAGACAGTGAAATCCTGCTGCCTTGCTTCCTACCACAGCTGAGGGTTTGTATTTCAGTACGCAGTCTCTCTTTGTATTTTCAGTATTTCAGTAGTCACCAGCAGCACAACCCTTTCCAGGTCAAATGAATCGAGCTCAGGAGCAGAGAAACTCCTCAAAATCCACAAGCTGCCCAGCTTTACCCCACCTTTTAAGCCCAATGTTTTTAGTCATAAAAAAAAAAACATTCCAATTTCCAGAAAATAAACTATAATGTGCTTCAGGAAGAGACAATTAGCCACTAGTACCTGAGAGCCCCAGAAATGTCCTTCCCTCTGTATTGCACATACTCATAACATATAATGCATTTTCAAATTTAAATCCAGGAGTCCCCAACTAGAATTCTTTGCTTGAGTACAGAAGGACAAGCTTTGCGCATTTGAACCTTTACCTTAGCCAATGAAAAATACAGATAGAAGAATACGGAATATGTTAATAGAAACATGTTTTCAACCTGATCAAGACCAGGAATAATATCACTTACACATTTTAGGGCCAATGTGCGCAGACGCTGTGGATAAAAGGAACTGACTGTATATAATGTAGTATCATTCTTAGTTCTCTTTTGGACTGAATTCATTCAGACTCAAGAGTCATACGGATTTACTTATGCCAGAACTGGTACTGATCTTTCAATGGGAAAAAAATGTTTTTAGTCTGCCACCAGCTTGTTTTTGAAGTGACAGAACTGCTTTCTGAGGGAGAAAATGCACTGTACATAACCCACAACTACTAATAAATAAAAAATGCAGGGACTCAGGAACAAGAATTACACACTGGAAAAACAGAGCCGTAAATTATAGCCGTCACCCCACAGAGGAAGAGAGACTAGAGAAGCACTCCCAGAGCACATAGGAACCACACGTTTGTAGGAGAGGGGAAGCAAACCGGCTCCACCAGCCCTTCCCCAACACGTGCTCCGTGATGGAGGCAGCTGAAAGCGGAGCAGCAGGCAGCCATGGGCGCCGGTCAGGCGCACCTATGCTTAGAGAAGGGGACAAACAGATGAGAGGGGAGAAGCACGCGGAGGAACCCCCTTCCCGCGCCCTCCTCCTCAGAGCAGACACTCCCAAAGCC
>NW_009226433.1:0-15170 GCF_000690835.1 Fulmarus glacialis | reverse complement strand
CGCAGCCCGGATGGGCTCTGCCCCTCCCCAGAGCAGGAGGCCGAGGTGCGGGGGGGATGCTGCCCACGGATAAGCACCTACTGCAGTAGGTGAGCACCCTGCCAGCGGGCCTCCGTGCTCCCCGGCAGGACCCATAGCTCTCGCGCAGTGTCTCGGGGGTTGCAGCGTGGGTTTTGGATGTGGAAAGTCAAAACACACCTCCCAAACCCCAGTGACCTGAACACACAGCAGCACACTCTCAACCACTGTAGGTTTCCCGGGCATTGCTGAGGAGATTTTGCTTCAGCTTTGTGCTGCCCGTCGGGTGCCTGGCAGGACACTGGGCTCCTGCTGGGGTTTCCCAGGCTCCATGGCCAGGCCTATGCCAGGACCTGCCCAGAATGGGCAGGAGCAGGGACCAGGGGAAGACATCTGGCTCTTGCCCCTTGCAGAGGTACTAGCTGATTCCCTCCTGCAGGGTTTCACCCTGGTTTTTGTGGGATTTCTCCTTCTTCTCATCTCCCCTTCCTCCTAGGTGGCTACGTGCTGCAATTGCTATCAAAATGGGACCTGGAGGATCAAAAGGGGACCTGAGTTGCAGGATCTCAGGGTGTGCAAGGTGTGCACCTTCCCACTGCAGCATGTCATCCCTGCTCATGCAGGGAGATGGAGAAATCTTTAGTCCAGGGCGAAACCCCACGGCAGGCAGGGCATGAGCAGGACGGGTGTCCAGCCTGGGTGACACTGCACATGCAGGTGTGGAGGGAAGGGATGGGGTGGACTGTGCTGCACTGCAGAGAGCTTGGGGACTTGCACCCACAGGTCCCTCTCAGAGCAAGGCAGCACAGGGCTTCTTGGTGCACAGCATAGCACGAGCCAAACTGCACACAGACACAGCTGGAGTGGAGAACAAACACAGCCATGTCTGACTCCCGGAGGTTAAGATGCCGTTTGAGTGGTTACGGTGTGCTATAAAAAGTAATTAACATAGCTCCAAGTGATCTTCTGTAAAACATTGCCTTCGTCCCAAAGAAAGAATGTAACAGGCATCACCTCAAGCAGCCTCAGACAGAGAGACCGTGGCTCCAGACACAGTCGCTGACTGAACTGGACCAGAGGTGAAGCCATCCTTCCAGTCCTTATTTCTTATCTGGCCTGAGTGAAGTGCTCTGAAATAGAGAGTTTGAGAAAGAATCACCAAGAATCACCGGCTGCCTGGGGGAATGAGGGTGTTCAGAGCATAGGACCTCAGGCACTGTAATTCCTCCCTACCAAAAGCTGTCATTTGGAACTTCCCCTTATTTTTTTCACTCAGGACATAAACGGTAAGACAGCAAACACAAGCACACAAGCACTACCGAGGGAGACCCAGAACTCATCCGGGCTCTCCCAACTCCCAAGACTCCTTCCATAGTCAGCCCAGCGCAGCTTTGTCCCCAAACTTGAGTTTGAACATTTAGGTACTTTGCATTAAATGTATTGGGCTAATTCTCCTACCTACAACCTCATTCTCCATCCTAACCTCCATTTGCAAGACAAAAGTACTGAATACACCAGGAACAGCCAATATGCACACGAGGCTTAGGGAGAAGGTAGGAATGCAGCCTTCTGAAAATTGCTTGAGATAGTCCCTTAGCTTAAATAGCCTGATTTTTTTGTTATCAGTCTTTTTTTTTACTTTCTCTGTGTTGTTATTTGTAAGATAGAATTGATGCTGTATTGCTTTAGGAAACAGTTTCAGGCAGGCAGGTTAACATGGTTTTATTGATGCAGCATCAGTAGCACAAAAGCAGTACCAGAGCTAATCAAATTTACAGGAATAAGCCTTTAAGCTCCAATTGCACAGAAAAGTTTGAGTTACCCTTAGAAATTAAGTGTTGCCAGATAATCTGGAATCCTCTGGCTACCCTGTGTCCAGGTATCACAGCACAGGAAAAGGGAAAGGGGCTTGTGGAGGAGACATGCTTACATCGGAGACTTTGGAGAAATGAAGACAAACAAACAAAACATGAGATTTTAAAATTCTCATCATTAGTTGAGTTGTAGACATGCCCAGAAATAAAAATATTCCTTTTTCTAGAAGCCTGTTGACACAGAGGCCAGGAGAAGAAAAGGGCTTGTATTGTCACTATATTGTAGGTAATCTTCAGAGGCTTTCATCCCCTAAGAGGTTAAAGGCATCTATTGCATTAAAAAAGTCCCGACCTCGGGGAGGGATGCGGAGGGGGAGCAGAAGCAGGCCGGTGGGCCCCGAGGCCAGCCCCGTCCCTGCGGCCCCCGGGGGCTGCGGACAGGCAGGTGGCCAGCGCACCCCTGGCAGGAGGGATACTCCAGCCCTTTCTTAGGAACGACTGGGAATTTGGCTGCCAAAACAAGCCGGGGGTTGGTTTTGCTCACCATGGCACCCCAGGGAGCAGCTCTGTAAAAAATAAACCCAATTTTGAGGTGCTAGTCCCGACATACGTTTTCAGCCTGGCCAGGGAAATAGCCTGTTTCTTGCGCCTGTGAAAAAGAGGGACAAACAGGAACGCTGATTCACTTTGAGGGGAAATCTCCGGCTCACACACACTGGGTTCAGCTGGGCGCCCCTTGGCACAGAGCATCCCTGCTGCTGGCAGCGTGGGGGACACCATGCCAGGGGAAAATTCACCCTGAAATTATGGGTACAAAAAGAAAAGCCTTAAAATGAGCTCTGGGGACCCCCTCACTGCCCGGCAGCCCTCGGGTGCTGCACCAGGAGTGGCTCCCACGGCTGCTGTATTTAGCACCTCGCTCAGTGGCACCTTACAGATGTCCCCCAGGCCAGAGCCACCCACCCAGAGCACACGGCTCTCGGCAGCCTCCCACCTTCGCCCCCCCATCACAGCAGCGTGCTGTGACCAGGAATGTACCTGTGCCTGCAGCATTTGGCTTTTTGGCTACTGAAGTGCCGTTCAGGTCTTACTTTGCGACTTCGTTGTGATTTTATGGCTTGTTACAAAGTAATCACAGCACTCCCTCCCCCGCTGAAGGATTTTAGAGGTATTCCTTCTCCGCAGTGATGTGAGGATGCATATTAAAGACAAGCACCAAGGGACATGCCTGCAGGCTGCTTGCATAGCATTCAGTTGCCTAAGTGGCCTAACGCAGATGCCATCTCCTTGGATTGATCCAGATTTCTTGACCCAAAAAATTGCATCCCGAGCCCTCCCATCCTCCCCTCAGTTTGGACACAAGCTCTTCGTTGTTACTCTTACTCCCACTCTACATCTTCCTTACTCCAAACTTAAAGCGCTTTGCCTCCTACACATTCCCAAACACACAGGTTACACCTACGAGCAGCCCCCTGATCCTCCGAAGACCGTAGTGCCACAGCAGACCCTGATGCCCAGCTTCCCACCTGTGGGCTCTCTGTGCCCCAGCACTTACACTGGCGACCAGCTGCAGCATGGATGTGGGAATCCCAGTCACGGCACCAGATGCTGCTGTGGAAATAATCCAAATTACAATTTAGATCAGGTCAGAGCAGAAGCAGTTTATTGCTATGGCTATAGGAGAGGACAGAGCGTAGCAGCGTGACAGCGTTTGCTGATGTGGACTATTAAAAAAAGGGAAAACACATATTAGAGTGCTTCAACTTTCCTTTTCCAGTATTAGCCGTATCTTTAGATATAGCAGCATTTTAATGATGTCATCATTAGCTTAGTGACTTCACTAAAGCAGACCATTGCTCTCCAAATACATTGAGAATAGACAAATAATTGAAAAATACGCACGCAAGAAAAAGTTGGAGCAAGCCAGTCTAAAATTTGCAGCAAACCAATCCTGTTGTATAGCTGCAATCCTCCCTGCTTTGCTGGGGTGGGCCACTGGGTGGGCACACGAGCAAGGGCAGGAGTATCTGTTATTCTTTTAATCTCCCAGAGCCGCTTTGCCCACAGTTTGTAGGGAGCTGAGTAAATTACTCTGGCCAGGTGGGTCCTTCCAGCCTCCTGAGTAGTTGTAGTGTGAAGTGATGAAATGAACTATCGTCTGAAACTGGAGTGGGAGAGACATTTTTCGAGCAATAGGAGCGTCTCCCCAGCTGTCCTGCACTATTTTCTCAGGAACATCTCCTTGCGAGAAATCCCTGGGTGCATCACAGGAGCCGGAGCAACTCCACCTCCCCAGCAGCTGGGTGGGGGTGTCTCAGCTTCCCCAGCCTTCTCCACCTTCTTCATCCTTAAATATCTCAGTCAGTGGTGGTTGAGCAGTTCATTCTGAGCATATTCAGTATGAACTGAAACATTTAAAGCAAAGTTCCTGCTGCTCCAGTGAATGAGCCTGACCTCTGGCTCTCTGGTGGAAGGGGGGTCTGTTATCTCAGCCCCTTCCCCTGCATGGAGACCCCTTCACCACTGAGTGCTGCTGCCTTTAGTGCCTAACTTCAGGGGAGGGGGGCGGAAGAACATGTTGGATGGCATTGAAACTGCCACTCTGGCCTGTCCCCTGTGCCCAAACTGTTGTTGTTCTTAAAGCCAGAATCTTTCAATGATCCCCAGAAGGGTTCCAGCTCCTCAGGGGAGAAGAAAGTAAAAACCCATATATCCCATTGGATCAGGGAGTTATCTGAGCATCCTTGGACACATGGACCTCTTGTGCCACTGACAATCAGACTGGCTGACCCTGGGTTGTCCTGCCCAGCGAGCCCTTGTGCACAAGCAGGATGGTATGCATTTGTCTAATTACAGGAGCCACAGGAGATTCAAATTTCCATTGGGTACATTATTTGCAGAGTTAGATGATGTTTGCTCCCTCATAATTCACCAATTTCCTCTGTACTACTCAGTTCTACTACTCAGATTTATCAGGTTCAAATCGCTGAAAGTTGAAGCTATTCCTTTGCAACTCCGCATTTCCCTTTCTACCCAACTCTTCACAACTTTGAAAGTTCAAATTGTAGAGAGCTCAGCCTTAGCCTGATTCTCTCAGTTTCCCTCCTGCTTTATAGTCAACACCATTTATCCATTTCATAGTTGGAAGTTGTTACTTACAGGAGGAGGTCTTGTACATACTCTGGTAAACCTCCGTTCATCCTCCACATTACAAATTTGGATCACTAGGCTTTCAGCTTCAGCCATTTACAACTCTTACTGTTCTTCTAATGTTCTATAAACATCTCTTTTCCAATCCATTTGTTCCAATTAACCTGAGGATTTACTAGCTGGTCCTGTTTAGGTGCCCGCATAATGCTCTAGAAGTTTTCTTAAAAACAACACTATGGGCACATTAGCAAAGGATTGGTCTTCCATCACATAAGGATTATATACATTTAATCTCGGGAATACTCACAACTCCAACAGATCCTGCTGGCTACAAAACTGTTAGGGGATGTTAGGAGCGGCCACCTCCTCCGGCAGCCCCAGCCCAGGACCCTCCTGCCCGGCTGCTGGAGCCCAGCCCGGGGACCCGGGGCCCCTGCCCAGGCTGGGGGACACAGCTGCTGCTTTCCTGTTTGCAGGTTCACCCGGTAGCGCAGCTGAGCACACAGCCCAGAGATGCACAGCCACAGGACACACACAGAGAGGACACTGACACGGCCGGGCTTTTGGAGAGGACGGTGTATGCACACAATGAGCTGGAGCTGCCTTTGAGGGCAGTGGAGCTTCCTCTGATTGTCTGGGTCCCATTTTCACTCTTTTGGGGAAACAAAGTGAAGTCAGAGGGAGCCTGTGGTGCCTGGATCCTCAGCCAGGGAGTACAAAGCTGAGACCTATCCGTGGCAAAGGGGTCAGGTTCGGGCATCCCCAAGAAGATTTAATCGCCTCAAAACAATCAATCAACTGCATGTTTTTCACCCCCAAGGCAACTGTCCAGAACGAGAAACTAAAGGGAAGGAAACAAGATGGAAACAAGACGCATGAGGGGTCCCTCCTGGTCACAAGGTCTAGCACAAGCCTACCATCCTGGCCAAGGCTGGGGTCATTAGCAGTGGTACCAAAGGAGGCTCAGACTGGAACCAGAGACAGGGAAGGGTTAATGGGGTCGGTCACACCACCTGACTTTTTAACTGCTGGGGCAATTTATTTTGCAGCTGAGCGATGTCCCAAGAGTCTGTCCCTAAGTGGAACAGACCTCAATGCCCAGCCCTCAAGCACCACCATTCATACAGGTTCATTCACACTGTAATTCCAACCTGGACCTTTCCTGACGTACCTTTCCTAAGGACTTTATCAATTTGTGATCTTTCTTCCCTCTTTTAGCTGGCTAAAGAGTGGGAACTCTTAGTGGGACTCTAGACTGACCTGCATTAAAGCGAAGCAGGATGTGTGAATCCCAGTCATGGCACGAGATGCTGTCGCAGAAATAACCCCAATTGCAATTTAGATCAGGTCAGAGCAGAAGCAGTTTATTGCTATGGCTATAGGAGAGGACAGGGAGCAGCAGCGCGACAGCCCCTGCTGATGTGAGCTCTGCTCCTGTAGAGAGGGTACACGGTGTACACGCACCTAGAGACACCACGCCACAGACAGGTAAGAGGACACAAGTCGTATGTACCTGTTATATGCACAAGGCCACAGAATCGCTCAAGGCTGCTCTGGGTTCTGCCTTCTTCAGCACAAGAACTAATTTATCATAAAGGTTTCACCACGATTATTGTTTCAGGAGACAGGGCGAGAATTTGGTCAAGAGGCCCGCTCAGGCTGTACTTAGCATCTCTATTTCCACACTTGGGAGCCCAAGAGGCCAAGGCAAAGGGCAGATACCCCTGGCTGCCCTCTTCCCTTGCCGTAGCCTGACCCCTAGCACAGCGCGACACGCAGCCCTCCTCCCATACGGGGTACAACACATGGAGAACCGGGATAAGCAGCGAGCAACAAGCTAGGGAATAATTCAAAGCCTCCGGGCATCGCTGTTCCCTCCCTGTGACTGGTGTCTGTCGCCAAAGCCTGATCCCGAAAGTAAAAGGCAGCACTTCTTTTTCAAAAAGTCAGTTACATCAGAGGTCATTGTTAGCTCATCATATTTAGACTGATGCCAGGAGTTTTAGCTAAAATGGTTGTCAAGAATTTTCATTTCTTTTTATTATTAGTAAATTATAAGGGGATAATTGTGCCTAAAGGTGAAGTTCTGATAGGAAACATTTTTTCTCTTACTATACACAGATGTTTTCTCTACTTGTTTCTGAACTTAGATTGGGAAGAAACATCCTCCTTTCCTTAATGTGGCAGTATTTTCCTCATACCCAAGGATCACCATCATTTTGCTGAAGCCAAGAGAACTGCAGGAGAAGTCTTGTTGTTTTAGTAGGAATGGTGAATGGGTAAGAGTATTTGGAGGTCTTAAATAAATACTCTTTGGAGTATTTTAGCTTCTAAAATTTTTAATATGAATAGTTTTTCTCCCTCACTCATTTCCCAGAGGGAGCAGCAGATCATTCTGATGAACAAGCACCCTTGTAGCTGCTTTTATGTTTGGTTTAAATTGACCAAACATTTCCAACTGTCTTAACGGAACCATTTGGCACAGCAAGAACCAGCCCTTACTCTACTCCGTCCCACTTCGCACCATTCCAGGTCTGCCTCTGCTGAAACCATCATGAAAGACGCCCATTTTGTCCTGACTGCGATATAAAAAAGTACACATCATGAACTGTTTTCACATTAAGCTATGTGATAAACATTTTCAATTAATATAGCACTATAAAGGTAAAAGGATTTGAGAGTAACAATTAGTTGGAACATATATAAAAGCCTTCGACACAGAAAACCAGCTGTCTTTTTAAAACCTGTCGGTTCATCTACCCTCTAGTGCTTTAGTACTACATCTTATACCCTTTTATGAATAAATGAAGACACAACAGAAACACGTTGAAATCTCTAAAGCCATGTAAAACCCGAAGGCATTAAAATTTATTAAATGATGCAATAACAACAGAATTCTTTATTTACAATAGCATTATTTAACATCAAATAAGCAAATAGCATCAGCAAAGCAATATTAACTTGCATAAATGTATTTAAAATTTCTCTGAATATATCTACCTTTGCATAAACTGCTCACACTAGAAATACAAACATCAATGCAGGTGAACAAAGTGATGTTCAGAGTCAACTCCGTTTGAAAATAAATCACAACCTGAAACACTGTAAGCTTTCTCCTGAAGAACCATAGTTTATATATTGCTTAATTTTACCCTTGTATAATCTTTTCATATACACACATCTCAGATGCAACTTCATGATGAACTGTACAAATAAAACCCACAAATGACATAAAGGGAAAAAATTAAATGACAGTAAATGTTTGAAGAAATGTGTCCATCATCTCTATCGAACAACATAAAGATTAAGTGATGATGCACTTATTCCAAAATTGTACACAATTCACTATACAAATATAATACATCAGACAGCTATGTAGGAATATACAAGACTTAAAAACAGATCTAAGGCATTATGCTAGATTTTAGCATTTTGAGGTTCTTGCACATAGCTTTTACCTGTAGTAAGAAACTTAAAAGATTTGTTTTAGTCTACAAAGAAACACCAGGGAGAAAATTCTAATTAAAATCAAAGCCACTACAGTAAATTTTCTTTTGTGCAGAGAATGCTTTTGCTCTTAGGCAGCATACTACCATACAAATACTAGAAAACTTTTAAATTCACACCAACAATTAATGGCTTAAGTTGCATTTCAAAACTGATTGTGTATCTTTGGGTTCTGCAAGTGGAGCTGTGCCACCCATTTCATCTGTTAAGCCCATATGAATTCCGCTTTTAAACAAAGATTAAAAAATGTATTGTATAAACTGCAAAAACATTGCTTTTAATTAATACAGGCCCAAAGGGATACCGGTGTGGGACAATATTTTAAAGATCGAGTACAAATTAATTCATTGTAGCAAAACAGCTCACTTCACTTTTTAAACTTACCACATTACATGAACACTTAAACAGGTCGTATGACCATGTATATATGCTTATTTTTCACATTATGCGCCTTTCACATTTAGTAATGTAAGTAGAACACTGATTAATTGTTCTGTTAAACAAAATCCAAATACTTTCTCCGACAAATTTACTGTATACAGGATGAAAAATACTGATAATGAAGGGAATTGATTTGGCTTTTTTGTTTCTATAGTGATCAATATGATCAGAAGATTCCTTCACTCACTTTTCTCTTTCATTAGTTAGAAGACGACTAAAGTCACGATGAACCCAAATGGAGCCAAAGTGATAGGTACAATCTCCTTTCTTTCAATGGCAATGGATGAAGAAGTATAATAATCGCTACAGATGACAAGGGTTTGCAGGTCTGTCATGAAACAGGACAAATTTAAACTATTTTGTCCACTGTGAAAACGAATAATCCATCTGCAGAGGTTACGGTTAAGAACCGAAAAAGAATGGAATAGAAACAAAACTATTTTAAAACTCATTTACACTTTGTGGTGCATGAAGTTAATCCCTTCAGATTTATACATTTCTTATTATAAATAATTTTTTGTCAGATATATAATGCAAGTTTAACACAAATGTCGTCGCAGTAATGAGGCTGTGCAGCTCAGGGCTGACAGTTACTTATTTTGGTTTCCCATCAGCCGGTAAGAGGATGGCTCAGCTGGCTACATATTCTGTTTGAGTTTGGTAACAGAACGGTGGCAGCTGAAAAATGTTGTTTCTCCAGAACGGTGGCACTGCCCTCCTTAGGGACAAACACAACTGTACGTTTCCTGGGCTTTCATCAAAAGCCTTCTGCAGAAACAGCCTATTTCGAACGACCTTTATCATATTTTCCTCAGCCTTAATACAGAATAGCTGCTACTTTATTTGAACTCCCACCTGAAAACCAAAACAAATTAAATGGCAACAGAATAAACCTTTCACTCCCAAAAGGCATGGCTGATGAGATATTACAAAATGCACTGCGTTTTCCATGACACCAAAAAATTTGTGTTCAGGTTAGAAAGTTTGTGGATCGGGGGTCAGTGGAAAGAAAACAGAGGTCAAAAGCATCAATTTCTTAATATTTCAAGTCCTCAGAAACTGATGTCAGTTTAGTAAAAGATTATTCCAACCACAGTGGGAAAGAAAAAAAAACACCCCCTAACAGTGGCCTGCTCAGTAACAGTTAGTTTTTCCTAAGATTTGTTACGAAAGGATATAAACATACAAAAATCAAGAATTGGTTCCTACAGTGGCTGCATATAATATAGGTTAGTTAAATGACATTATGAGCAGAATCACAAGGTTTAGAAAATTAGAAGTCTCAAGCCTACAAATTAGGTCTAATCAAGGCATTGTGATCCTTTACAAAACACTTTTCCAGGAGACACACACGGCTAAGAAGATATCTAATTTAATACTGAAGTACCTCATTTGGAATCAACTTCACAACATGTATATCTCACAAAAATTATACAAGTAAAACACTTAAGTTTTCAACTTAAATTATTGCTTGTTTACATATAAACTGGATTTTATGTACCTTACAAAATGTCCTCGTAGTCCACACTGCTTTAAAATAATCAGAAACACACGATAGTGGTGAAGTCTGTAGTGATATCTGCTATAGGTATTACAGGAATTGTTATTTTCCCAGCTAAGGGGATGGGAACCAGAAATTATCATGCTTTAAAGCAGGTATCTTGAGCTCTTTGATATTATGCACCAATTCTGCCACTACCATCATCAGTACATGCATTATCATCGAACTTTGCTGTTCAGCATCCAGTAACTGGCTATCCAGATTGCTGGAAACACACCTAGGGAAATAAAGGGGTAACCTGTTTTTTTATTCTATTAGAAAGAAGAGGAATATGACAGAGGCCAGGAGAGCCAGGTAAAAAAATCAGGGTTTGCTGACTGTTAGGAATTTAATTAAGTAAGAATGTAACCAACTTGTATTTTTGGATTCATGACTTGCATTATAAACATTACCACAAAACCCAACCAAAACGCCCCTTATAAACTGCCCTCTCACAGGGTAATTTTCATCTGTTTTACAACTTTAACCCCATTCAAAATTGGTCTGTATAGTTTTCTACATCGGTTCATCTTCTCTGACTCATTGTCAGTGGAACGTGCTTGTTGGAGATCTCTGTATGTACCAGACGTTGCTTCTATACCCTCCTCCACGCCTCCTCTCAGCCCCAAAATGCAGGCCTTAGTCTAAAACACCAGTTTTCAGACGGAACTGAATCCTTTGCACCAGACTGAGTAAGCCAGGGAAAACAAAGCAAAAAAACCAAGGTCTAGAACTAAACACAAACAGAACAAGAGCATGGTTGTTTTTCCTTAAATACATACATTTAAATACATTCAATCTGACATGGTTGATGAAAATTGCCTGTCAACATTTACTTCGCAGGAGAGATCTAAGTTGCACTAAGGTGAATGCAGTGAACAGACTGAGCAACTGTCTGTACGCTAGCTTCAGACTGTCAAAGAAGAGGCTGCTCTTCGGCAACGACCGCCCGGCTCCCCTCAGGAAGGCAGGGCTGAGTCCTGTCGGCAGCAGGCAGCTGCCACCGGCGCTGGCAGCTCAGCTGGGTCACGACAAACAGACGCAGCTCTTCAAACCGGTAAGGATTTGGGGCCGTAAGCCCAGTCAGGTGAAGAAAGGAGCAACCGAACCACCCTCAGGGTCAGCAGTATTTCTGCAAAAAAAGAGAAATTGGAGAAGAACAAATGAATTCTTCCTTCTGCGATAGTGAAGACGGAGAGGTGAATGAGAGCTGGATGCTGGGCTGCAGCATCCACCGTCGATCATACATTGGTGCATTATTTTAAACCTGAAAATTAATTTGAATTTATAAAGCTAGAACGTCTCTTTGTGTACGCTGATACAGTTGACCTGTGATTTAATTCCAGTGATATCAGTGAGGGTTTGATTTCACTGCATTCTTAGGTCCTTAATTCATTCCAGTTATCACGGACATTATAACAACTCGGGATCATCCGCCTCTCGTAGACTCCGGCTAAAGGCACAGCAATATGAGAAGTCTCATACTTGGAGTATGTGCAAAATCTCCCTGTGTTACTGCTGTATCACTCTCAAAGGAAACAACTGCCTTGGTTCACTTTCCCCTCCAAGAATCATAATAAAAAAGGGAATAAAGAAGTAAAAAAGGTGTCAGCTACCGGTTCCTAGAGATGTTCTTTACATCATGCTTGCTACCCTTGCAGTGTCTTTACACAAATAGAATACAAACTGGTTTCAGCTGAGTTGCTTATTTTGTACTTTCTTATTTAAAAAAAAAAACCAAACCCTCAGGATGTGGTTTTCACAGTTGTTTTAAGACCGTCCCTTCCAGGGACTGCAATCTGTGCCTCTCTGCCTTCCTCCCCTTGCAAACTCCTGCTCCCGTGGGGCGCTGCGGTCAGTCAGGTCAGAGAGTCAATCCAGCCAAAACCCATTTTTCTCCTCCCCCGGGGCTGCTTTTCACTCGTATCCCATGGCTCCGGCAGCGGAGCCCCTCTTTACTCGCAGGCTCCTGTTGTATGCAAGGAAGGCCCTGTTTGCTCGGGGATGGCGCTGGTAGTAGGCAGCTCTCTCGACGGTCCATGTGCACGCTAGGCTGCCTTCTGGAAGCTGTCTACACCATGCTTTGGACTTTACCACACTCTCTTCTGCAATCACAGAAGGCCTAGAAATGTATTGTCAAATAAAGTCAGCCTCAGGAACCAAACCGCGATTCAGGAAAGAAAGGTCCTGTGTTTCGTACACCAGGTGCAGCTGGAGCTCTGTGGGGGTGACCAGCCATGAGCACGGTCTGGAGGTCAACACAGTGAGTCCTGCTCCTCCTCGCTTCACCACAGCACAGAGACACCATACTCGCATCCCTCAAATCCTGACTAATATGGATAAGCTAAACTTTGGCTCTTCTTCCTGACACGTTGCAAGGCAGTTCGGGGACCCTGTTAGTGCTTTTTGATCATAAAGTGTGGAACAGAAGTGAAAAACCAAAGATGTCCTTATTCTCAGAGTGGACATTTAGCAAACAGTATCTCTACAGAGGTGCTAAATAAATGCATCCACCATACCAGTGATTTGAAAAAAAATCATGCACTGCAAAAGTTTTTTTTTTAATAATTAACAAAGATTTGAGTCACAGGGTGATAAAATATACAAAGGAGGGAATAAGACAAAGAAGGCACAAGTGTACCTCTAGAAAAACATTCTCTCACCCCTTTTTATTTAGATATAACCAAAACAAACAAGACTTTAAAGAAATATGTCAAATTATTATTTCCAGGCTGATAGTGAATGTGGGAAAAATTGCTCAGAATAATTTCCACGGCTGATGTATGCAACTTCAGAGTAGAGAAGTAATCTGAAAACCCCAAAGATCATTGACTATAAGATCACTGCTATACTGTATTAAGTTAAACTGGACACCCCTCAAAAACCTCAGCTACAAACAGTATTCTTCAGACATTTAAATAGGAGCAGATTCAAAATTTTCTTTTACCATGTGAAATCAGTTCATTTCAAGTTTCTCCCAATGATGGCAAAATAATATATTAAACTGTTCCAGTTGCAACTATTTTCAGCTCTACAAATGAAGGGTACCTTGTGCCTTGAAAGAGACAGAAAATTCTCTGTCCTCTAGTTACTGTAAAAACAGCTTCTCGGTTAAACATTAGTATCATCCTTGCAAGTCTTAAGCTGTAGAAGTTTTATCCTTAACATGTTAAACCAAAGTGAAACAGTATTAAGCAAACAAATTGAAACTGTAAACACGGAGATCTGACATCCATAGTTATACCGATTTCAGCAATAGCATGTTATTTCCTGGTTACTCAACTCTAAACAGAACCAATCCCTTTAAATGATACAGTTGTTGAGATCAACTTTATGAAACATTGAAAAAACCCTCAAATTTGTCAGATGAGTTTCTAAGTTTCTCATTTGTCACATGAATTTCTCAGCTTACATACGTTAAAGCCACAACTGCCCAGGGATGAAGCACATTAATCCTCTCCTCAGCTTTCTAATTACACAGCTTGAGCTTCAAAAAAAAACGTTACATAGGAGTAGTTTATAGCACAGACACATGAAAATAGTAGCTACTTAACCTCTATTACAGTTCAAAGTTCAGTAAAAGGTATTTATAGTGCACATAAACCACGTACATTTTCCTTGACAGTCAGAGCCACATTAGTAGAATAAAAGTAAAATCACAGAGTGCAGTCCCATGTACCCTTACAAAACAATTCATGAGGTTTTAAGAAGTTACTTTTCTCCAGGTGAGACAAAACTGCTCTCATGCATGGCCACTGTCCGCCTCATTGTCACGGCACCAACTCCATTATTTTAATTTTAAACCCCACAGATTCCCTGTCCAAAGTCCTGCCACTGATTCCCTTCCACCTCCACCCTCTTCCCTGACTTCCCTCCACCCTCTCTCATACCCTTTCTGTCACATCCACTCCCTTTTCCTTCTCTTTTCAACCATTCTTTAAAATCTACTTCCTCCTTCCTCTTCTTTAGTCTTCTTTCCCCTCAACAGCCTTATTCCCTTTCTCTCCTCAGTGGCACCTGGTATTTTGTTCTCTGACAGTCTGGCTTCTCTTAGCAAATGAAATTTAACTGGTTAGGGAATGCACTAAGTAGGAAGATAACGCCTTGGTATAGGACAGCTTCTGCTAAAGCAGAACATACTGCATCTTTTTATTAATCATCAAAGCGACCGTGAAGTGGTTGCAGAAGAGACTCTCTATGCACAGATCCTCCACCCTCGGAGACAGGCACTTGTATTTTGATATGAACCATGAAGGTGTGAAAAGAATTGGCCTCCAGGAAGTTTTAAACACATATGCATGCAAAAAAAAGAGGGACACAATAAAATAGATTCCTTCCTTTCACATTCTTCATTTTCATTGATCTTGATACATTTGCAGTCAATTTTTTTTTAATTTCCCCTATTATTCAAATTTCTTTTCTCTAACAGTAGAAAACTTTAAATTTTGCTATTGGATTCAGCATAAGAGGAAAATTTGTTTACTTAATTCCACCTTTCTGATCTCAATGCCGCATAATAGGAGATGACAGGAAACAACGGTGCAAGGGACGGACCTCAAGCAGGTTATAAAACGACTCCTGTAGGCATCACGGGCTAGATCTGCCTATTCCGCTTACAACAAGGAGCTGAGGAAACGGACAATTTGGAGCCTTCCCCCCCCGCCCCCCGGCCCCCTTGGCCGGCAGAGCTGGGGGCTGGG